>NC_059226.1:37407172-37552172 GCF_020615455.1 Coregonus clupeaformis | reverse complement strand
AAACCAGCAGTACTCTGGGCCTCCAGGAATTGAGTTTGACACCCTTGTACTAAGGTATTTTAGCAGAACCTACCTTGACTGAGACGTGTCCCAGAACCTACCTTGACTGAGACGTGTCCACTCCTCTTCTCTGTCTCCCCAAGCATGGCTGACAGGAGGGAGGACTTCCCACTCCCTACATGTCCCACCACAGCGACCAGAGACCCCTTCTTCACCCTCACGTTGATCCTTCTCAGGCAGGGAGGACCTTCCTTAGACCAGCCAAACGTACCACTGTCTATCACCACCCCATCACCATCTGGTAGGGGTATAGGGAGGGGAGAGTAAGATGTGGAGAGAGAGAGAGAGAGAGAGAGAGAGAGAGAGAGAGAGAGAGAGAGAGAGAGAGAGAGAGAGAGAGAGAGAGAGAGAGAGAGAGAGAGAGAGAGGGAGAGAGAGAGAGAGAGAGAGAGAGAGAGAGAGAGAGAGAGAGAGAGAGAGGGAGGTAGAGAGAGAGAGGGAGGTAGAGAGGGAGGTAGAGAGAGAGAGAGAGAGAGAGAGTGAGAGAGAGAGAGAGAGAGAGAGAGAGAGAGAGATGTAGTTTGTGTGTGTGTGTGAGTGTGTGAGTGTGAGTTCTCACCAGGGCTGTTTGGTTCTCTATCTACGTTGTCAGGCTTCAGCTCATCCTGGCACAGGAACTTTCCCAGACGCCTCAGAGAGACGATGGCCTGCACACACAAATACTATCATGAAAGATATTTCAAATGATTTTCAATCATCCGTTAATTATAAACGTTGCCAGGACAACATTGTTTTGTTTGGTCCCTTAGTGATGACATCACCATGGCGTGACCCCTGACTGACCTGCATTGTGGTGCTCATAGCGAATGGCAACTGGCTGAGGGGCATCTTCAGAATGTTGATGAGCGCCATGGAAACAAACACCTTCTGGGTGTCGAGGATGTTCTTGTCGTCAATGAGGACGTAGACGCCGAACATGGCGAACGCTATCTGTAGGAGCACAGGACATGGTTATGACAGCCTTATGAAGGGTTATGACATCCTTATGATAGGTTATTTAGCCTTATGTAGTCACAGCCTTACAGCCTTACAGGTCGGTGAACAACAGGTCAGGAAACAGGTTAGTACGACAGGTCGTAACTCACCAGAAAGGATGAGGAGTTGAAGGAGGCGAAGGAGATGGAGTAGAGGACCTGGGATCTCTTCAGGGCATTGAGTTCTTTCTCCCGGTACCCCAGAACCCTCTCCAGGAAGGCCCTTTCCCAGGCATAGAACTTCAGGATCTTAATCCCACTCAGGATCTCATTCATCAGTTTGATCCTGCTGTCTGTATAGCGCATCTGGACTTCCTGGGAACGACACCCACCCATCCGGGAACACAGAGTAGGGAATTAGTACGGAATATGGAATAAGGAATACAGAATAAAAATACTATATCCAGTTGAAGTTCATGTTTACTATAGAACATTTTTAGAAGAAATGTAGTCTATTTGTATTAAAGAGAATGAGTTCTTTATGACCTTATTAAAGAAAGGTTAGATAAATCAGGTCAATTACATCTGTACAGTTTTATGCAATAGAGGGTTTGCATGTACATTACAATAGCTTTAATACCCAATTACAAAGAGCAGTGTGGTTGGATGCTATGTTTCCTCATAGCATCCAACCACACTGCCGGTCCCCACAAGGAAAAATATTATTTTAGGCTTAGGGGTTAGGTCTAGGGTTAGGGTTACAATTAGGGTTAGGGTTACAATTAGGGTTAGGGTGTGGACCCTTGTGGCTCAGTTGGTGCAGCATTGCACTTGCAACGCCAGGGTTGTGGGTTCGATTGTTACGGGGGATGTATGCGCTCACTGCTGTAAGTCGCTCGTAAATGTTTAAGGTTAGGGGGTAAATTTAGGATTTTGAATGGGGAATCAGTTGTTTGGTCCTCACGAGGATAGTAAAACAAACGTGTGTGTGTGTGTGTGTGTGTGTGTGTGTGTGTGTGTTAACTGACCTGCAGCTTGCTCCTCATCTTGGCGATGAAGCCGTTGAGAGGAAAGATAAGGATCACCGTGGCGATGCCAGCTAGGGCTGACGGACCCAGACGCTGTTAGATACAGGAGAGGAGAGGGGTAAGAATAGTGTGTTCCGTGTGTGTGTGTGTGTGTGTGTGTGTGTGTGTGTGTGTGTGTGTGTGTACTTGTGTGTGTGTATCTACCTGCCACAGGAAGAAGAGACAGAGAACTATCTCGATGGGAGCCACCCACACAGCGTTGAAGTAGACTACCATGTCCATGAGCTTCTGAGTGTCGGCTGACACCAGGTTAACAATCTCTCCCACGGTACAGGACTGTCGCGCTGCACTGCTGATCACTAGAGACTACAGAGGGAGGGAGGAGGGGAGAGAGAGAGAGAGAGAGAGAGAGAGAGAGAGAGAGAGAGAGAGAGAGAGAGAGAGAGAGAGAGAGAGAGAGGTAATGATCTCTCCCACGGTAAAGGACCGTCGTGCTGCACTACTGATCACTAGAGACTACAGAGGGGAGGGAGAAACATGACAGTCACAAAATATGGGAACACGAAAATAACCACCATACCCTAGTCTAGTCGGGAGTCCATAGCAGTTGACCAGACTGCACAAACTCTAGACTAGATCCAATATTTGGACACTTGTGCAATTTCTATCTGAAGCCCTCCCCTGTGGGTCGGTGGGATATATAGTCGTCGCTTTGTATGTTGTCGTTTGATCATTCGTGTGTGTTTACTTCCTGTATAAAATGTGCAAATTGTATTAAATAATTTTTTCATTCAGCCTTGCTGCCATTGATACTCTGTAATGTAATAAAAAAAACGTTCTCTTTCTCTCCATACCTTCCTGTAGACCAGGCCCATGACAGCAGTCTTGACCCTCATTCCCACGGTGAAGCAGGAGTACATGTACTGGTGGTTGAACAGGGACTGGAGGCTGGACAGGAGGAACAACAGGAAGGCAAACATAAAGCCCTTCCACATGTCGCTGTCCCTGGTCACGCATGAACCCCAGGAGGAGGCTAGAGGTGGAGGAGAAAAACATGGTTTTTAATGACGCTGTGTTAGAGAGAGAAACTGAGAAACAGAGACACTTGAATCATTTGGGCTGTATACTGCTGCACCCCTGTTTTGAGGCACCAGGGTGCCATTTGGGACCCAGCCAGTGTTTTGTAGGGTGTGTAAATGAGGGTGCCATTTGGGAACCAGGTAGTGTTTTGGGTCCATACACTCTCTCCTGGGTCAACGTAGTGTGCTACATTTGATCAGGGTCCTCCTGACACTGTCTCCTGGGTCAACGTAGTGTGTTACATTTGATCAGGGTCAATACACTCTCTCCTGGTTCTCACCTGAGCACCTGTGGTATGGAGAACATGAAGGCGTCGTGGAAGATGATGAAGAGGGTCCCTTTGATGAAGAAAGGTCCGAAGCGCCGAGCCAGAACCCTGAAGAGACAGAACCCTGAGCTCTGATCCTGTCTCAGCTTCTTCAACAGCTGGATGTGTTCTGTCAGTGTAGGACCTGCAGGACGGGAGCCAGACAGACTACGCTCCTTTCTGTTGGAGGGAGGGGGGTGGGGGGAGAGAGAAAGAGAGAGGAGGTTAGATGGTAAACATATGGGTCTGCTCTGTCAGCTTAGTACCCATCGTATGAAGGGTGTAGTGTGTAGGTTGTAGTGTGCAGTGTGTAGGGTGTAGTGTGTAGGGTGTAGTGTGTAGGGTGTAGTGTGTAGGGTGTAGGGTGTAGTGTGTAGGGTGTAGTGTGTAGGGTGTAGTGTGTAGTGTGCAGTGTGTAGGGTGTAGTGTAGTAGTCTTACTGTTGTAGTTCAGTACACTCCCTGGCCCAGTCTTTCTCCAGGTCTGCTATGATACAGTCTGAAGAGTCTTCTTCTCTAAGACACCAGAGATCCTCTGCCTGCAGGGGAGTACGATAACCCCTAATAACCAACCTGAGAGAGGGGATGAGGGAGACGGGAGGAGGGGGGGAAGAGGAGGAGGGAGAAGAGAGGAGGGGGAGGGAGAAGGAGAGGGGGAGGAGGAGGAGGAGAGGGAGGAGGAGAGAGGAGGAGGAGGGAGAAGGAGAGGGGGAGGAGGAGGAGGGAGTAGAGAGGAGGAGGGAGGGAAGGAGGGAGGGAGGGAGTTTCCCCTATAATTACACATCTTATATCCATCATATATTGATTATTCAGTTTCCCCTATAATTACACATCTTATATCAATCATATATTGATTATTCAGTTTCCCCTATAATTACACATCTTATATCCATCATATATTGATTATTCAGTTTCCCCTATAATTACACATCGTATATCCATAAGTGTAACAATTGAAGGCAGTCTTACTCTCCAAACCACCAGAAGAGCATCTTAGATAGGAAAGAGGCGTCCTCCACTGGACAGGGGTTCTGTAGGGGATAACACACAGGGTCTTAGGCCCAGATTCATTCAAAGCACCTTCTTCCACTGTGAAAGCACCTTCTACCTCTGTGAAAGCACCTTCTACCACTGTGAAAGCACCTTCTACCACTGTGAAAGCACCTTCTACCTCTGTGAAAGCACCTTCTACCTCTGTGAAAGCACCTTCTACCACTGTGAAAGCACCTTCTACCACTGTGAAAGCACCTTCTACCACTGTGAAAGCACCTTCTACCACTGTGAAAGCACCTTCTACCTCTGTGAAAGCACCTTCTACCACTGTGAAAGCGTGTTTCACCACTGCGCACTGAGCTACCCACAATACGCCTTGTAAAGGGAATTTCTCCGACCTTCGTGGAGATCCCATTCATGATAAATGCTGCGGATGTCGGCTCAAGTGTAAATGGACCTTTATAAGGCACTTCCTACATGGCCTGGAGAAGAGCAGTGTGTTTGTCTGTCAATGCAGTCTGGATTGAGTCCTGGTCTTAGTGTCTTCATTCAACCCTGATTCTATTCAAATAAAGATATAAAGCTGACTACTAAAAACCCTTTCAGATTTCTAGCCTCACTCCTACTCCTACCTTTCTGTAGGTGTGTGTCTCTGTGCTGGGGGTCTACCTTTCTGTAGGTGTGTTTGTCTGTGCTGGGGGTCTACCTTTCTGTAGGTGTGTGTCTCTGTGCTGGGGGTCTACCTTTCTGTAGGTGTGTGTCTCTGTGTTGGGGGTCTACCTTTCTGTAGGTGTGTGTCTCTGTGCTGGGGGTCTACCTTTCTGTAGGTGTGTGTCTCTGTGCTGGGGGTCTACCTTTCTGTAGGTGTGTTTGTCTGTGCTGGGGGTCTACCTTTCTGTAGGTGTGTGTCTCTGTGCTGGGGGTCTACCTTTCTGTAGGTGTGTGTCTCTGTGCTGGGGGTCTACCTTTCTGTAGGTGTGTGTCTCTGTGCTGGGGGTCTACCTTTCTGTAGGTGTGTTTGTCTGTGTTGGGGTCTACCTTTCTGTAGGTGTGTTTGTCTGTGTTGGGGGTCTACCTTTCTGTAGGTGTGTTTGTCTGTGCTGGGGGTCTACCTTTCTCTAGGTGTGTGTCTCTGTGCTGGGGGTCTACCTTTCTGTAGGTGTGTTTGTCTGTGTTGGGGGTCTACCTTTCTGTAGGTGTGTGTCTCTGTGCTGGGGGTCTACCTTTCTGTAGGTGTGTTTGTCTGTGTTGGGGGTCTACCTTTCTGTAGGTGTGTTTGTCTGTGCTGGGTACCTTTCAGTAGGTGTGTTTGGCTGTGTTGGGGGTCTACCTTTCTGTAGGTGTGTTTGTCTGTGTTGGGGGTCTACCTTTCTCTAGGTGTGTGTCTCTGTGCTGGGGGTCTACCTTTCTGTAGGTGTGTTTGTCTGTGTTGGGGGTCTACCTTTCTGTAGGTGTGTTTGTCTGTGTTGGGGGTCTACCTTTCTGTAGGTGTGTTTGTCTGTGTTGGGGGTCTACCTTTCTGTAGGTGTGTTTGTCTGTGTTGGGGGTCTACCTTTCTCTAGGTGTGTGTCTCTGTGCTGGGGGTCTACCTTTCTGTAGGTGTGTTTGTCTGTGTTGGGGGTCTACCTTTCTGTAGGTGTGTTTGTCTGTGTTGGGGGTCTACCTTTCTGTAGGTGTGTGTCTCTGTGCTGGGGGTCTACCTTTCTGTAGGTGTGTTTGTCTGTGTTGGGGGTCTACCTTTCTGTAGGTGTGTTTGTCTGTGCTGGGTACCTTTCTGTAGGTGTGTTTGGCTGTGTTGGGGGTCTACCTTTCTGTAGGTGTGTCTCTGTGCTGGGGGTCTACCTTTCTGTAGGTGTGTGTCTCTGTGTTGGGGGTCTACCTTTCTGTAGGTGTGTTTGTCTGTGTTGGGGGTCTACCTTTCTGTAGGTGTGTTTGTCTGTGTTGGGGGTCTACCTTTCTCTAGGTGTGTGTCTCTGTGTTGGGGGTCTACCTTTCTGTAGGTGTGTGTCTCTGTGTTGGGGGTCTACCTTTCTGTAGGTGTGTTTGTCTGTGCTGGGGGTCTACCTTTCTGTAGGTGTGTTTGTCTGTGCTGTGGGTCTACCTTTCTGTAGGTGTGTTTGTCTGTGTCGGGGGTCTACCTTTCTCTAGGTGTGTGTCTCTGTGCTGGGGGTCTACCTTTCTGTAGGTGTGTTTGTCTGTGTTGGGGGTCTACCTTTCTGTAGGTGTGTTTGTCTGTGCTGGGTACCTTTCTGTAGGTGTGTTTGTCTGTGTTGGGGGTCTACCTTTCTGTAGGTGTGTGTCTCTGTGCTGGGGGTCTACCTTTCTGTAGGTGTGTTTGTCTGTGTTGGGGGTCTACCTTTCTGTAGGTGTGTTTGTCTGTGCTGGGGGTCTACCTTTCTGTAGGTGTGTGTCTCTGTGCTGGGGCGCTGGTCAGAGAAGCAGCTGAGGATGAGCAGGGTCAGCTGTAGGGAGAAGTAGACGAAGAATGCTGTGAAGCGCATCGCGTCTGTGAAGAACCCCTACAACACAGGAAGAGGGTGATTGGTTATTGACTGAATGTGAGAGAGGGTGATGGTGAGAGAGAGAGAGAGAGAGAGAGAGAGAGAGAGAGAGAGAGAGAGAGAGAGAGAGAGAGAGAGAGAGAGAGAGAGAGAGAGAGAGAGAGAGAGAGAGAGAGAGAGAGAGAGAGAGAGAGAGAGAGAGAGAGAGAGAGAGAGAGACACAGAGAGAGAGAGAGAGAGAGAGAGAGAGAGAGAGAGAGAGAGAGAGAGAGAGAGATTTTTAAAAATTAAATTACGAACCTAGTTGGTTTAGCCACGGAAAAAGACAGCAACCTTCCCGCTTGCCATGATTGGCTGAGATAATGAGTGGGCTGGACATGCCGAGAGATGAATTCGGATTGGTCTGCCATCTAGCACTCTTCTGTCCATAACATGAGCTGGTCAGTATGTGTAGGTAATCCTTCTAACCTGGCTTTTTTTTTTTTTATATCACGTAGTAGAACTGCATAAGTGTTGCTCACCAGTTTTCTGGAGGACCGAGTTTTGAAATCAGTGTAATTAGAGTATGATAGCTAAGGAGATGGAGAAAAATCTGACGTTTCATTGCAAATATGCAGACGGAGTCAAAAAGAGAACACACAGAAGGAAGTTGTGTAAATCACCTGTCTCCTGATTACATCTTCAAACTGAGGGCAACCATGGCAACCATGGCATCCGTGACAGAGAGGGAGAAGCGTCCATCCATGTATACGGGTAAGATAGTCTAGCTAGCTACATTTTCAGATATTACATGTTTTTTAATTTAGTCAGAAAGTCGTTTTAATTTCAAGTTAAAATGTACCGTTAGCTAGCTAGCTAACTTTAGCTGGCTGGCTAGCAAGCTAACGTTACATGTATGATCCGTGTAGTAATATTATTCATATCTCAGAGCCATTTGCATTGCTAGTTATAGCCAAATGTTAGCTAGCTAACATTGAACCTGGTTGGTTAGCTACCTGCAAATTCATGCAGGGTAGTAACGTTATGAGTTGGGATTATGGTTTAGCTAGCTAGCTACATGTCTAAACAAAATACTTTACTATCCAAGTAACTATTTCAATAGAATGTTTATGATGTCACTGGGACAACTGGTAAATTCGCTCTGGCTATCTACTCCGATTTCAGAGCACTCTCGTCTGAGTGTGCCAGAGTGCAGAATAACTGACGAATTTACGAACGCTCAACACCTGTTGAACATGGCCAGTGTCAGTAAACTTTGGCAAAAAAGCATACACCAACGCTCTGAATAACATAAAAACAGCCTAACCAGCTCTGCTAGGGTGAGTAAAATTGTCTGGAAGTAGCTAACCAACATTAGCCAGTTAGCTTGGGTGCTTGACTGCTGTTGTTAGGTCAGAACGCTCGGATAGTAAAAACCAACGTTTGTGTGTGTGTGTGTGTGTGTGTTACTCTGCGTACAGTGTAACTATCTTGTGTCCTGCTGAGACAGAAATAAGCAACATTCTCTTCTCTTTTTTTACTGGACCTATAGCCTGTTAGCCAAACTGGTTCATACTGGACCTATAGCCTGTAAGCCAAACTGGTTCCTACTGGACCTATAGCCTGTTAGCCAAACTGGTTCATACTGGACTTATAGCCTGTTAACCTAACTGGTTCCTACTGGACCTATAGCCTGTTAGCCAAACTGGTTCCTACTGGACTTATAGCCTGTTAGCCAAACTGGTTCCAACTAGACTTATAGCCTGTTAACCTAACTGGTTCCCACTGGACCTATAGCCTGTTAACCTAACTGGTTCCTACTGGACCTATAGCCTGTTAGCCAAACTGGTTCATACTGGACCTATAGCCTGTTAGCCAAACTGGTTCCTACTGGACCTATAGCCTGTTAACCTAACTGGTTCCGACTGGACCTATAGCCTGTTAGCCAAACTGTTTCCTACTGGACCTATAGCCTGTTAACCTAACTGGTTCCTACTGGACCTATAGCCTGTTAGCCAAACTGGTTCATACTGGACCTATAGCCTGTTAGCCAAACTGGTTCCTACTGGACCTATAGCCTGTTAGCCAAACGGGTTCATACTGGACTTATAGCCTGTTAGCCAAACTGGTTCCTACTGGACCTATAGCCTGTTAGCCAAACTGGTTCCTACTGGACCTATAGCCTGTTAACCTAACTGGTTCCTACTGGACCTATAGCCTGTTAACCTAACTGGTTCCTACTGGACCTATAGCCTGTTAACCTAACTGGTTCCTACTGGACCTATAACCTGTTAGCCAAACTGGTTCCTACTGGACCTTTAGCCTAACTGGTTCCTACTGGACCTATAGTCTGTTAACCTAACTGGTTCCTACTGGACCTATAGCCTGTTAACCTAACTGGTTCATACTGGACCTATAGCCTGTTAGCTTAACTGGTTCATACTGGACCTATAGCCTGTTAGCCAAACTGGTTCCGACTGGACCTATAGCCTGTTAGCCAAACTGTTAACCTAACTGGTTCCGACTGGACCTATAGCCTGTTAGCCAAACTGTTTCCTACTGGACCTATAGCCTGTTAACCTAACTGGTTCCTACTGGACCTATAGCCTGTTAACTTAACTGGTTCCTACTGGACCTATAGCCTGTTAACCTAACTGGTATCCTACTGGACCTATAGCCTGTTAGCCTAACTGGTTCTGCATTCAACAACGCTAGGTTGTTTGTGCATGTTTGTGTGTGTTAAACCAAGCACGTCAGCCACCTCAACCACGCAATGCATCTACTATAACAGATTTGATGTGTTACCTCAATGAACCCAATGAACCCTGGGACTAGACTAACCCGCCCATGACAAACAGAAAGTAATTACACACCCAAGCCCTCCATATGCCACACATATACTGTAGATAATGCATAGAGTGTCTTTGTGAGATTTAGGGCCATATTTGTGTGAGGGAACCAGATGTTGATTGCTGTCTGTGTTGGCGTAAAGAGGGGGTGACACAGCAGGAGACGGATGGAGGAGAATGTGGCTTCTGCTATCTGCCTGGAAAAGCCTCCGCTGCCCTCAGCGCGATAGACATTTAGACCTCAGACACACACACGCACGCGCACGCGCACACGCACATTCACACAGTGTACACACGCACACACACCTCTTCTATAATCTGCTGTATGTTGGCTCTGAGAGGAACGAGGGAGCAGACCACTGCCAGAGTCCAGAAGAGGAAGAGAAGAATGGAAGAACGGCATCCCTTCATCCTCTCCCACTGGATCACACACACCGCCAGGAGCTGGGGAGAGAGAAGGAGGAGAGGGAGAGAGATGAGATGAAGAGATGGAGAGATTGACCAGAAGAGATTGACCAGAAGAGATTGGCCAGAAGAGATTGACCAGAAGAGATTGACCAGAAGAGATTGACCAGAAGAGATTGACCAAAAGAGATTGACCAGAAGAGGTTGGCCAGAAGAGATTGACCAGAAGAGATTGGTGCAAATAAAACCACCCGCAGGCCAAATAAAACCACCCGCAGGCCAAATAAAACCACCCGCGGGCCAAATTAAACCACTCGCGGGCCAAATTAAACCACCCGCGGGCCAAATTAAACCACCCGCGGGCCAAATAAAACCACCCGCGGGCCGCCAGTTGGGGAACTCCCTGCTGTATTGGTTTATGTCTGGAAGGCAGTGCTAGAACCAGACCTGGGTTCAAATACCGTTTGAAATCATTTCAAATACTTCATCTGTGCTTGATTGAGTTTGCCTGGCTTAATGTTCCAATAGAATAGTCCCAAAACTACAAATCCCACCCATTAAGAACTCCAATCAGGCTAGAGCAAAAGCTAAAACTATTTGAAAGATTCTATATAATAGTATGCAGGTCTAGCTATAACCCTCAGTCTATTGGTTAGCTGAGTTTCTGCTAAAAGACGTGTAACTGAGGACTTGGTGGACTGTACATTCTGTAGGTTAGGTTATACTTTATCAAATCAAATGTTATTTGTCAAATACGCGTGTTTAGCAGATGTTATAGCGGGTGTAGCGAAATGCTTGTACTTCTAGCTCCGACAGTGCAGTAATATCTTTATGTGTTCGCCCCGTGTGCTGGGAAGGACACAGATGACAAGACAGAGGATCACAGTGGAGGAGGTTTAATGACGCTGAACAGCACAGCAACAGTGGACGTAGTACATGGGCGGGGCTCTTTAAGGCTTTGATTGACAGATATCTGCAAGTACAGACACTGGCCTTGGCGGCTAACACACAACTACTAACTTGTGGGAAGACACAGGATGGCTGCAACTCTGTGATTTGACTTCTCTCACTTCCCTTCAGCTGCATCTTCTTGTCTTAGCAGGAGATCACCCAGCATCCACTTCAGCGGTAGAGGCAGAGCAACAGCTCTGACATGATGAACTAACTTCACTGATATGATGAACTAACTTCTCTGATATGATGAACTAACTTCACTGATATGATGAACTAACTTCACTGATATGATGAACTAACTTCACTGACATGATGAACTAACTTCACTGATATGATGAACTAACTTCTCTGACATGATGAACTAACTTCACTGACATGATGAACTAACTTCACTGACATGATGAACTAACTTCACTGATATGATGAACTAACTTCACTGATATGATGAACTAACTTCACTGATATGATGAACTAACTTCTCTGATATGATGAACTAACTTCACTGATATGATGAACTAACTTCTCTGATATGATGAACTAACTTCTCTGATATGATGAACTAACTTCACTGATATGATGAACTAACTTATCTGATATGATGAACTAACTTCACTGATATGATGAACTAACTTCTCTGATGTGATGAACTAACTTATCTGATATGATGAACTAACTTCACTGACATGATGAACTAACTTCTCTGATATGATGAACTAACTTCTCTGATATGATGAACTAACTTCACTGATATGATGAACTAACTTCTCTGATATGATGAACTAACTTCTCTGATATGATGAACTAACTTCACTGATATGATGAACTAACTTCTCTGATATGATGAACTAACTTCTCTGATATGATGAACTAACTTCTCTGATATGATGAACTAACTTCACTGATATGATGAACTACTATTACTTCACAGTCTTTCCTACAAGATCTCTGTTAGGTATCTGGTGTTCCTGTGTTTTAAAAAGCTCTCAGTTTGGTATCTTTTCTGTGTGTGTGTGTGTGTGTGTCTTTATAAAGCTCCCTAACTGTACGTGTTATACTGTGGTGTCTTCAGCACCAACCACGGCTATGGATAGTTCACAGTTTATGTTGTCTGTCTGTGTCTGTTTCCCTAACTGATAGGACCTTGTCCCTGACACACTTGGCTCCGACTCAGGGTTCAGTTTGTCAGGGTGGTCGTAGTTCAGTATAGTGTCTGAGTACAGTAGGCAGGTTATTTTGGGGGAGTTGTGTTGAAACGAGCTCTCCTTCTAGCTCTCTCTCTCTCCTTCTCTCTCTGTCTCTCTGCCTACCTTTTTCTCTCTATATATACTTTTCTCTCCATGACTACCTTTAGATCTCTCTCTCCCTCATTCCCTCTCTCTCTCTCCCTCTTCATCCCTCCCTCCCTCCCTCCCTCCCTCCCTCCCTCTCCTTACCATAGTAAGGCTGCGTATAACAGGGCTAAGCAGGAAGACCATGTGTTGGTGTATCTCTGCACTCCTCTCCACCAACAGGTAGAAAACCTCTAGGAAGCCAAAGGATGCCAAACACAGACCCAGCACCTACAGAGAGGGGACAGGAGTTAGTTTAAACACACACAATGAGGGGGGGGGGGGGGATTATAAACAAACACGGTATTCTTCCTAGGATCAATAAATATCCTGATCAGTATGTAGATGTAATATGTTCTGTCAGCGTCTGCTAAATGACTAAAATGTAAATGTAAATATGTTCTGTCATATGGTAGCAGGATATAGATGTAATATGGTAGCAGGATATAGATGTAATATGTCAGATGGTAGAAGGATATAGATGTAATATGTCAGATGGTAGCAGGATATAGATGTAATATGGTAGCAGAATATAGATGTAATATGTCAGATGGTAGCAGGATATAGATGTAATATTTTCTGTCAGATGGTAGCAGGATATAGATGTAATATGTCAGATGGTAGCAGGATATAGATGTAATATGTCAGATGGTAGCAGGATATAGATGTAATATGTCAGATGGTAGCAGGATATATATGTAATATGTCAGATGGTAGCAGGATATAGATGTAATATGTCAGATGGTAGCAGGATATAGATGTAATATGTCAGATGGTAGCAGGATATAGATGTATTTTCTGTTGGTTGTTTGTAATTGATTTGTATTATTTTGGTTTTCCACTAAAACAGGAGGAGAAAGGACTACCTACTTCTACTGAAGACCAGTCACACAACCCAGTCACTAACTGGAAAGGCTATGTTGTTGTCAAATGAACTGATCTGTCAACCCAGTCAGCAACACTGGTTATAATGCAGTTATACTGACTGGGAAGGCTGTGTTGTTGTCAAATGAACTGATCTGTCAACCCAGTCAGCAACACTGGTTATAATGCAGTTATACTCACTGGGAAGACTGTGTTGAAACGAACTGATCTGTCAACCCAGTCAGCAACACTGGTTATAATGATGTTATACTCACTGGGAAGACTGTGTTGAAACTAACTGATCTGTCAACCCAGTCAGCAACACTGGTTATAATGATGTTATACTCACTGGGAAGACTGTGTTGAAACTAACTGATCTGTCAACCCAGTCAGCAACACTGGTTATAATGATGTTATACTGACTGGGTAGACTGTGTTGAAACTAACTGATCTGTCAACCCAGTCAGCAACACTGGTTATAATGATGTTATACTCACTGGGAAGGCTGTGTTGTTGTCAAATGAACTGATCTGTCAACCCAGTCAGCAACACTGGTTATAATGATGTTATACTCACTGGGAAGGCTGTGTTGAAACTAACTGATCTGTCAACCCAGTCAGCAACCCTGGTTATAATGATGTTATACTCACTGGGAAGGCTGTGTTGAAACGAACTGATCTGTCAACCCAGTCAGCAACCCTGGTTATAAGGATGTTATACTGACTGGGAAGACTGTGTTGAAACTAACTGATCTGTCAACCCAGTCAGCAACACTGGTTATAAGGATGTTATACTGACTGGGAAGGCTGTGTTGAAACTAACTGATCTGTCAACCCAGTCAGCAACACTGGTTATAATGATGTTATACTCACTGGGAAGGCTGTGTTGAAACTAACTGATCTGTCAACCCAGTCAGCAACACTGGTTATAATGATGTTATACTCACTGGGAAGGCTGTGTTGAAACTAACTGATCTGTCAACCCAGTCAGCAACACTGGTTATAATGATGTTATACTCACTGGGAAGGCTGTGTTGAAACTAACTGATCTGTCAACCCAGTCAGCAACACTGGTTATAATGATGTTATACTCACTGGGAAGACTGTGTTGAAACTAACTGATCTGTCAACCCAGTCAGCAACCCTGGTTATAATGATGTTATACTCACTGGGAAGGCTGTGTTGAAACTAACTGATCTGACTTTCTCTTGAATTCATATGATGTGACAGCAGGAGAGGGTTGGGCTCCTGTTACACACTGTCTTCAGTAGACAACATGTAAAGCAACATGTGATAACATTAAACTGTGAAAACATGTTTTTTTCTGTAAGGGGTGTGTCCGAGTGTGTGTCTGTGTGTGTGTGTCGGTGTGTGTCGGTGTGTGTGTGTGTGTGTGTCGGTGTGAAACAGACACTCACAGTCTTGGCACAGCAGAGGCTGGTCAGAGAGATGCCACCCTGGTCAGTGAACCAGAGGTAGACCAGGTAGAGAGGACCGCAGGACCACAGGTACATACAGGGGAACCACACCAGGACTGTATGCTGGAAACACTGGGTCAGGTCTGGGTGGGGGGTGTACCAGGTCAGGTTCCAGTCCTAAAAGAGCGAGAGGGAGGGATAGAGGGATGGAGGGAGAGAGGGATGGAGGGAGAGAGGGATGGAGGGAGAGAGGGATGGAGGGAGAGAGAGGAGAGTGTTAGAGAATGTGACAGACAAATGGAAGCGTTGGGTCAGCTCTGGGTGGGGGGCGTACCAGGTCAGGTTCCAGTCTTAAGAGATTTAATTGTCACATACACCAGCTGGTGCAGTGTAATGTGTTGTTTTACAGGGTCAGCCATAGTAGTATGATAGGTCCAGTGTAATGTGGTGTTTTACAGGGTCAGCCATAGTAGTATGATAGGTGCAGTGTAATGTGTTGTTTTACAGGGTCAGCCATAGTAGTATGATAGGTGCAGTGTAATGTGTTGTTTTTACAGGGTCAGCCATAGTAGTATGATAGGTGCAGTGTAATGTGTTGTTCTACAGGGTCAGCCATAGTAGTATGATAGGTGCAGTGTAATGTGTTGTTTTACAGGGTCAGCCATAGTAGTATGATAGGTGCAGTGTAATGTGTTGTTTTACAGGGTCAGCCATAGTGGAATGATAGGTGCAGTGTAATGTGGTGTTTTACAGGGTCAGCCATAGTAGTATGATAGGTGCAGTGTAATGTGTTGTTTTACAGGGTCAGCCATAGTAGTATGATAGGTGCAGTGTAATGTGTTGTTTTACAGGGTCAGCCATAGTATTACAGTGCTCCTGGTGCAAATTAGGGTTAAGTGCCTTTTCACCTTGCCAGCCCAGGTATTCGAACCAGTAACCTTTCAGTTACTGGCCCAACTGTCGCCCTAGGATATAGATATGTAATATAATAGAGAGGTAGGTAGGGATAGATGGACAGGTAGGGTCTGTGTCCGTCTTCCTCTCACTCTCTATCTCTCTCCTTCTCTCTCATTTTTACATTTTAGTCATTTAGCAGACGCTCTTATCCAGAGCGACTTACAGTTAGTGAGTGCATACATTATATATATATATTTTCATACTGGCCCCCCGTGGGAATCGAACCCACAACCCTGGCGTTGCAAACGCCATTCCCTCCCCTACCCCGGACGACGCTGGGCCAATTGTGCGCCACCCCATGAGTCTCCCGGTCGCGGCCGGCTAAGACAGAGCCTGGATTCGAACCAGGATTTCTAGTGGCACAGCTAGAGATGACCACTGCGCCACTCGGGAGGCCTCTCCTCTCCTTCTCTCTCCTCTCCTTCTCCACCTCTCTCCTCTCCTCTCCTCTCCTTCTCTCGCTCTTTCTCTCCTCTCCATCTGTCTCCTCTCCTTCTCTCTCTCTCCTTCTCCATCTCCTTCTCCATCTCCATCTCTCTCCTCTCATCTCCTCTCCTCTCTCTCTCTTCTCCTTCTCTCTCACTCTCCTCTTCTTATCCATCTCTCTCCTCTCTATTTCTCCATCTCTCTCCTCTCCTTCTCTCTCTCCTCTCCTACTCCATCTCTCTCCTCTCCCTCTCTCTCTCTCTCTCTCTCCTCTCCTTCTCTCTCTCTCCTTCCATCTCTCTCCTCTCTCTCTCTCTCCTCTCCATCTCTCTCCTCTCCTTCTCTCTCCTCTCTTTCTCTCTCTCTCTCTCCTCTCCTTCTCTCTCCTCTCCATCTCTCTCTTCTCCTTCTCTCTCTCTCTCTCCTCTCCTTCTCCAGAGCCCAGACTGTATACCAGCAGTAACTCCAAACCCAACCAGTAAATATAGTAGTGATAATTATGTCAAGATTTCTTCTAGCCCAAACCTCCAGCTCAGATTTGAACTTCACTACAGTTTCCTCTGCAGCCCATAGACCTTCTCTAGGTCTAAACATTTAAACATTTACATTATTTAGCAGACGCTCTTATCCAGAGCGACTTACAGTTAGTGAGTGCATACATTTTTCATACTGGCCCCCCGTGGGAATCAAACCCACAACCCTGGCGTTGCAAGCGCCATGCTCTACCAACTGAGCTACAGGAGGCCCAACTAATGTTCCCCAAAATGGTAGATGAGCACCCATCCAATGCTAAATCCTTCCTGGGTTGTGGCATCTGGTCTAGACACATACAGTTGAAGTCGGAAGTTTACATACACCTTAGCCAAATACATTTAAACTCAGTTTTTCACAATTCCTGACATTTAATCCTAGTAAAAATTCCCTGTCTTACGTCAGTTAGGATCACCACTTCATTTTAAGAATGTGAAATGTCAGAATAATAGTAGAGAGAATGATTTATTTCAGCTTTTATTTCTTTCATCACATCCCAGTGGGTCAGAAGTTTACATGCACTCAATTAGTATTTGGTAGCATTGCCTTTGAATTGTTTAACTTGGGTCAAACGTTTCGGGTAGCCTTCCACAAGCTTCCCACAATAAGTTGGGTGAATTTTGGCCTTATTCCTCCTGACAGAGCTGGTGTAACTGAGTCAGGTTTGTAGGCCTCCTTGCTCGCACACACTTTTTCAGTTCTGCCCACACATTTTCTATAGGATTGAGGTCAGGGCTTTGTGATGGCCACTTCAATACCTTGACTTTGTTGTCCTTAAGCCATTTTGCCACAGCTTTGAAAGTATGCTTGGGGTCATTGTCCATTTGGAAGACCCATTTGCGACCAAGCTTTAACTTCCTGACTGATGTCTTGAGATGTTGCTTCAATATATCCACATAATTTTCCTTCCTCATGATGCCATCTATTTATGAAGTGCACCAGACCCTCCTGCAGCAAAGCACCCCCACAGCATGACGCTGCCACCCCCGTGCTTCACGGTTGGGATGGTGTTCTTCGGCTTGCAAGCGACCCCCTTTTTCCTCCAAACATAACGATAGTCATTATGGGCAAACAGTTCTATTTTTATTTCATCAGACCAGAGGACATTTCTCCAAAAAGCACGATCTTTGTCCCCATGTGCAGTTGCAAGCCGTAGTCTGGCTTTTTCATGGTGGTTTTGGAGCAGTGGCTTCTTCCTTGCTGAGCGGCCTTTCAGGTTATGTCGATATAGGACTCGTTTTACTGTGGATATAGATACTTTTGTACCTGTTTCCTCCAGCATCTTCACAAGGTCCTTTGCTGTTGTTCTGGGATTGATTTGCACTTTTCGCACCAAAGTACATTAATTTCAAGGAGACAGAACGCGTCTCCTTCCTGAGCGGTATGACGGCTGCGTGGTCCCATGGTGCTTATACTTGCGTACTATTGGTTGTACAGATGAACGTGGAAATTGCTCCCAAAGATGAACCAGACTTGTGGAGGTCTACAATTGTTTTTCTGAGGTCTTTGCTGATTTATTTTCATTTTCCCATGATGTCAAGCAAAGAGGCACTGAGTTTGAAGGTAGGCCTTGAAATACATCCACAGGTACACCTCCAATTGACTCAAATTATGTCAATTAGCCTATCAGAAGCTTCTAAAGCCATGACATAATTTTTTGGAATTTTCCAAGCTGTTTAAAGGCACAGTCAACTTAGTGTATGTAAACTTCTGACCCACTGGAATTGTGATACAGTGAATTATAAGTGAAATAATCTGTCTGTAAACAATTGTTGGAAAAATTACTTGTCCTAACCCACTTGCCAAAACTATAGTTTGTTAACAAGAAATTTGTGGAGTGGTTGAAAAACGAGTTTTAATGACTCCAACCAAAGTGTATGTAAACTTCCGACTTCAACTGTATAAATAAAAATTAGCTAGCTAGCTAACGTTAGTTATATGTCAGGGAATGTGATCCCTGCTGGGAGTGAACCCACAACCTTGGCCACGCATGACCACACCCCAGACCCCATGGTTTTCCTTACTTTGTGGCTCACAAGACACAAGACAGCTCTTTGGGAAGCTTTAAAATTGGGAAAACAATTTTGGGACCCGCGGTTTGCTTCAGAGAAGCTTCCTTTTCCTCATCTCTCAACCCGCAATGATAGTGCAGGAAAACAATGTTTGCGTCCCAAATGGCACCATATTCTCTATAAGCCTTGGTTAAAAGTAGTGCACTACATGTGACCTGGATCCTGGTCTAAAGAAGTGCACTACATAGGCAATAGGGTGCCATTTAGGACGCCAGCATTGTTTGAGAACCACTGTTCGTCTCCTAAATACAGGTCTTGTGTTTAGCGTGTTGAATCACGGCGCTTCAAATCCCAAAACCTCATCAGAGTCCCTGACAGACTGGTTCTTCTTCTGTGGGATCACTGGGGCTACGTCCCAGATGACTACGCAGTGCACTACCTTTGCCCACATAGAAAGTGCCCTATATAGGTGGGCGGGCAAAGGTCAAAAGTAGTGCGCTACATAAGGAATAGAGTGCCATGTCAGACGCACCCTGGGAAATTGGATGAAACCACACGGAACCAGACAGTTACCAACAACAACAACAACAGTTTAAAATGATTGTGTGAGTACGTTTCAGAAGACTGTCCACAACCTACTGCCTCATGACTGTCTCTGTCTTCAATAAGCTTCTAACATTATACAAGACTACATCTCTTGACTGTCTCTGTATTCAATAAGCTTCTAACATTATACAAGACTACATCTCTTGACTGTCTCTGTATTCAATAAGCTTCTAACATTATACAAGACTACATCTCTTGACTGTCTCTGTATTCAATAAGCTTCTAACATTATACAAGACTACATCTCTTGACTGTCTCTGTATTCAATAAGCTTCTAACATTATACAAGACTACATCTCTTGACTGTCTCTGTATTCAATAAGCTTCTAACATTATACAAGACTACATCTCTTGACTGTCTCTGTATTCAATAAGCTTCTAACGTTATTCAAGACTACAGCTCTTGTAAACGAAGAGAGATAAACACACAGAGAGAAGAGAGACAGAAGAGATAAAGAGAGAGAGAGAGTGAGAGAGAGAGAGAGAGAGAGAGAGAGAGAGAGAGAGAGAGAGAGAGAGAGAGAGAGAGAGAGAGAGAGAGATAAAGAGAGAGAGAGAGAGAGGGACATTGGAAAGAATTAACAAAAAAACTGCGCAAACTAGAATAGTATTTGGCCCTAAACAGAGAGTTCACAGTGGCAGAATACCTGACCACTGTGACTGACCCAAGCTTAAGGAAAGCTTTGACTATTGTAGCGGTTTCAGGGGTTGTGTTGTGAATGGACGTTATGTGCCTGCAAGGTTTCTTTGTTTTTTGGCTGACAGGAACACGGACAGCCAGGCGACGTATTCACCCAGAGGCTGGACCATGGACAGCTCCTGGGAAACTTCTAGACTGCAGCAGAGCAGCCACACCTGTCTCCAGTCATAATTAGAGCCAAACTGCAGACAGGTGAAACCAATCAGTCTCTACTTTAACCGCGCCCTTGGTTTGGTTTTCTTTCTTTGTCTTTGTTTTGACCCCGGCAGGTGAAGGAGCAGGAGGCTATGGGAGGAGCAGAGCGTACGGAAGGAAAAGGAGGCTTTAAAAGACTAAAGGAAAATAGGCTTACAAGAAGAATTGAACTCCCCCCAAAGACAAATCTTGGAGGACCTTCCACGGGTAGCGAAGTATTTACTTTGTTTGTTTTGGGTATGATTTGTCAAGAACGCTGCCAAAGCTTGATCATAATAAACAGGTTTAACCGTTTACTTGGACTTGTGTTGTGTGTGTAAACCCTGCCTTGCAAAGAACCCGGCCCTGAAACCGCTACACTATATAAAGACTCAGTGAGCATAAGAGAAGAGAGGGAAGAGAGAGAAGAGAGGAGTGGCCTTCTAGCCACTGCCGCATCACATCTCATCATTCCATTTGTTTTGTCTTGTCTATTACACACACCTGGTTCATATCCCCTCATTAGTACGTGTATAAGTGTTCCCTCTGCCCCCCTTGTTCTTGTGGGTGATTGTTTAGTGTGAGGAGAGTGTAGCTTGGTTGAGCTCAGTGTATTTTGTATTGCCGGGGTATATTTTCCCCGTGTGCCTGTTTGGTTCCAGTGCGTCTGTTTTGCGCACTGGACTGTTTGACGCAATTCTGCTTAACTCTGTATTCCGGAATAAACTCTGTATTCTGTGATTTACCCTCCTGCGCCTGACTCCTTCAAATCACCCATCGAAGAGAGGGAAGAGAGAAGAGAGAGAAGGAAGAGAGAAGAGAGGGAAGGAAGAGAGAAGAGAGGGAAGAGAAACCGCTACACTATGTACAGACTCAGTGAGCATAGCATTGCTATTGAGAAAGGCCGCCGTAGGCAGACCTGGCTCTCAAGAGAAGACAGGCTATGTGCACACTGCCCACAAAATGAGGTGGAAACTGAGCTGCACTTCCTAACCTCCTACCAAATGTATGACCATATTAGAGACACATATTTCCCTCAGATTACACAGAACCACAAAGAATTTGAAAACAAACCCAATTTTGATAAACTCCCATATCTATTGGGTGAAATACCACAGTGTGCCATCACAGCAGCAAGATTTGCGACCTGTTGCCACAAGAAAAGGGCAACCAGTGAAGAACAAACACCATTGTAAATACAACCCATATTTATGTTAATTTATTTTCCCTTTTGTTCTTTAACTATTTGCACATTGTTATAACACTGTATATAGACATAATATGACATTTGTAATGTCTTTATTCTTTTGGAACTTTTGTGAGTGTAATGTTTACTGTTAATTTTTTATTGTTTATTTCACTTTTGTTTAAATTATTTTACTTGCTTTGGCAATGTAAACATGTTTCCCATGTCAATAAAGCCCTTAAATTGAATTGAGAGAAGAGAGAGAGAAAGTTGCTGGCCAAATAATTAACATTGCCTTCACTCACCTTGTGAAACACACAGAAGATCAGTGATTCTCTCTCGCTCTCTCTCTCTCTCTCAGTTCAATTTAAGGGCTTTATTGGCATGGGAAACATGTTTACATTGCCAAAGCAAGTAAAATAATTTAAACAAAAGTGAAATAAACAATAACAAATTAACAGTAAACATTACACTCACAAAAGTTCCAAAAGAATAAAGACATTACAAATGTCATATTATGTCTATATACAGTGTTATAACAATGTGCAAATAGTTAAAGTACAAAAGGGAAAATAAATAAACATAAATATGGGTTGTATTTACAATGGTGTTTGTCACAAATCTTGCTGCTGTGATGGCACACTGTGGTATTTCACCCAATAGATATGGGAGTTTATCAAAACTGGGTTTGTTTTTTTTGAAAACTTTGTGGGTCTGTGTAATCTGAGGGAAATATCTCTCTCTCTCTCTCTGTCTCTGTCTCTGTCTCTCTGTCTCTCCTCTCTCTCTCTCTCCTCTCTCTCTCTCCCACTCTCTCCTCTCTCTCTTTCTTTCTCTCTCTCTCCCTCCTCTCTCTCTGTCGCTCTCTCTCCACTCTCTCTCTCCTTCTCTCTCTCTCTCTCCTCTCTCTCCCACTCTCTCCTCTCTCTTCCACTCTCTCTCCTCTCTCTCTCTTCTCTTTCTCTCCGTCACTCTCTATCTCCTTCTCTCTCTCTCCTTCTCTCTCTCTCTCCTCTCTCTCGCTCTCTCCTCTCTCTCTCTCCTGTCTCTCTCTTTCTGTCTCTCTCTATCTCTCTCTCTCTCTCTCTCTCTCTCTCCTCTAATCTCTCTCTCTCCTCTCTCTCTCTCTCCCTCTCCTTCTCTCTCTCTCTCGCTCTCTCTCTCCTATCTCTCTCTCCTCTCTCTCTCTCTCTCTCTCTCTCTCTCTCTCCCTCTCTCTCTCTCTCTCTCTCTCTCTCTCTCTCTCTCTCTCTCTCTCTCTCTCTCCTCTCGCTCTCTCTCTCCTCTCTCTCTATCCCTCTTCCTTCCTCCCTTCTTCCCCTCTCCCTTTCTTAAAGTATAGATCCTGTGCATACTGTTCCAAAATGTGTCCTAGTGTGTGTTGGGCATGGCTCAGAGTGTCTATATCTTGGATTCAGATACTTAGCTTACTGTGTGTGTGTGTCCACTCAAAGTATGTGTGTGTGTGTGTGTGTGTGTTCCAAAGTATATCTGTGTGTCTGTTTGATTTGGGTTCAGCCCAGTTCCTCTGTGTTTGTGTGTGTGTGTGTGTGTGTGTGTGTGTGTCTCAAAAACAAACTAAAACACAGAAAAAGTATGTAAAGTCATATCAGAAGCTAGCAGATACATTACTTATCGACAACAGCTGCAAATTCCAAATTCCGAAGTACACCTTCCTTGCTTGTTGTGTAACAACACTGTTACGAACCTAGCAACCAAGTTGTGTGGTCAGAGTGCAGTATTTACATAGTTTCATAGCACAAACATTTGTTAGCACGTTTCTCACACTGGCTTCAGCCACAGAGTGAGTAAGCCTGCCCCGGCAACTGAAGGGGGGTTGCCTAGCAACACGTGCCTCCGAGGAAGACAATGCCTGCATAGCGCAACAAATTCCGATGATTTGTGAATCTGTTCAGAGCTACAATGGCTTTCAGTTAATGGTGGAGTATCTAACAAAATCTTTACATTATGGCATTCACGAATCATATACTATTTACATATCATAGAACTGTGGGTACATTTGTGGACAAAATTCTAACTTACTCAATATTTAAATAACACATACTCAAATACAGGTCTGGTGCAAACACACACACACACACACACACACACACACACATAAATGTTCTCACCTCTCTACTGAGAGACGTTAATTACTCTCTGTACATTAGCATCTCACAACACAGAGAAACACATCCTACTCACTGCCTACAGGAGCAACGTGATGCGTAGTCTTCATTATGCCCAGCTCTGACACTAGCACAGTCTTCTGCATCGTCAGGTCAGGGAGGACCGATTTCAACGGGACACAGGCAGTCTTCAGCATCATCAGGTCAGGGGGGACCGCGTTCAGCGTGACATAGGCAGTCTTCAGCATCATCAGGTCAGGGAGGACCGCTTTCAGCGGGACACAGGCAGTCTTCAGCATCATCAGGTCAGGGGGGACCGCTTTCAGCGTGACACAGGCAGTCTTCAGCATCATCAGGTCAGGGAGGACCGCTTTCAGTGAGACACAGGTAGTCTTCAGCATCATCAGGTCAGGGGGGACTGCTTTCAGCGTGACACAAGCAGTCTGAAGCATCATAAGGTCAAGGGGGACCGCTTTCAATGTGACACAAGGAGGGGGAAATGGAGAGTAAATTGCTATAGGAAAACTGAATGGAGAGTACATTGGTATGGGAAAGCTCAATGGAGAGTAAATTGCTATGGGAAAGCTGGATGGAGAGTAAATTGCTATGGGAAAGCTGAATGGAGAGTAAATTGCTATGGGAACGCTGAATGGAGAGTAAATTGCTATGGGAACGCTGAATGGAGAGTAAATTGCTATGGGCACGCTGAATGGAGAGTATATTGCCATGGGAACACTGAATGGAGAGTAAATTGCTATGGGAACGCTGACAACATTGATTGGACAGATGAGTCAATAGGCATCTATAGGCGGTTTGGTACGTATACAGCTTGGGGTGTATATAGCTTGGGGTGTATACAGCTTGGGGTGTATATAGCTTGGGGTGTATATAGCTTGGGGTGTATACAGCTTGGGGTGTATATAGCTTGGGGTGTATACAGCTTGGGGTGTATACAGTTTGGGGTGTATATAGCTTGGGGTGTATACAGCTTGGGGTGTATATAGCTTGGGGTGTATACAGCTTGGGGTGTATATAGCTTGGGGTGTATACAGCTTGGGGTGTATACAGTTTGGGGTGTATATAGCTTGGGGTGTATACAGCTTGGGGTTTATAGGCCAGGGTACCATTAGCAGCATTCTGGAGCAGAGGTGCTGAATGCCCATGACTGACTCACTGTACAGGACGTAATCAAGGGGATGCTATCACCAACGTGCTACTTCTAGGAAATATAGATCCTCAGTAGACCATGCTGACTGTTCTACTGTGGTGTGTTATTAACCAGCCTGCTTCTCCTGTCTTTATGGGCCAGTTTCCCGGACACTGATTAAGCCTAGTCCTGGACTAAAACACAACTAAATGGAAGATCTCCATTGAAAGTATGTGTATAATTGGCCTTTATGTTTTTATGTGGTGCCTCGTTAGCCGTTACCTCAGCAACAACACCTACTCTTCCTGAGGACCACGACACAAACTAAAATCTTACAGGACAGAAACACACTGCAACCCAGGCTCTATTCAATATGCTTTGCGGAAGTTCAGCGTTATAGCGTTATTGAAATTTAAAGGCAATGTTCCCGCGTTAGCTTAGGCTGTATTCACAGTAAATGCTTGATATGTCGGCTCAATCGGAAATTACTTTTACATTTCTATCGTGCGATCTGTAACGCTTCAGCGATACAGATTGAATAGAGCCCTCAGCTTCTTCCATGGGCTTACAGTTTAATAGAAGACTTCTGCCTCGTAAGCATTCACTAGTTATCGACTCACTGTTTCTTAACCCCTGGGATTCTCTGAAGTCTGACTCACTTCCTGCATCCCAAATGGTACCCTATTCCCTATATGGTGCACTACTTTAGACCAGATCCCTATGTGCCCTTGTTGAAAGTAGTGCACTATTTAGGGAATAGGGTTCCATTTGGGACACAGACAGTGTTTTTTCTGGTGGTCTGCCAGGCCAAGAGGTGAGCGTTACTGGGGGATAATGTTAAACTCATAAAGGTACTGGATCATGAAAATAATCATTGACAACCTGATGAAAATACATTTTATGTAACTGTAGGAAATAGATAATGGAGGGGCAATTACCGGGCCATGCGGCCAGAGGCCCCCCTCTTTTGTAGCCCGCAGCTCAATTCCTTAATGCTGAGAGTTAGACTAGCCAAATATTGCAAAGGTGCAATTTCCAAATGTGGTTGTGCATCAGCAGTTTATCTCTTGTTAAGTCAGTCACTCAATGGCCCACGTCAGCAAAAAAATGTTTTTGGGGTGTTAGTTGTTCTAGCCTGCTATCTAAACTTGTAGTAATCATGGTCAAATTACTGACCAGGGGGCCCCAATTGATTCTGTTAGTCACTCTCACTCAGATAGTGTATCATATTGAAAACTCCGCTCCACCCTATGGCAAAATGAGTAGAATTGCATGAAATTAGTTATAAAATTGCATTAGTTATAAAACTCATCTATCTGCCCCATGGCAAAATTTGTAGAATTGCAGGAAATATACTCTAAAACAAAACAAATGTATCAAGAGGGGGACCACTAAAATGTTTTGCTCACAAGGTAGGGGGGCCCCCAAACAAGGTAGGGGGCCCCCCAAATAAAATGTCCCTTAGGCTCTGACTGTATGTGTGGGTACGCAGACCCGCGAGCCACTGCGGCCCCTCATGCTCTTTGATAGAGACTGCCGCAGCACGGATACGAAGGTGGGGCGGCGGAGCCTGTTTGTATGTCAACAACAGATGGTTGCCAAGGTTTTTTAACTGTTAGCTGCAGACAGGAAGTAACTACCTTCCCCGTGAAACAAATGGGATCATTCTTGTTTCTTACGTCCCTCCATCGGCGAATGCAAAGTGTTCCATGTATAGTATACAGGCAATCATTGGGGACCTGCAGAGGGCATCTCCAGGCGATCATTGGGGACCTGTAGAGGGCATCTCCAGGCGATCATTGGGGACCTGCAGAGGGCATCTCCAGGCGATCATTGGGGACCTGCAGAGGGCATCTCCAGGCAATCATTGGGGACCTGCAGAGGGCATCTCCAGGCGATCATTGGGGACCTGCAGAGGGCATCTCCAGGCGATCATTGGGGACCTGCAGAGGGCATCTCCAGGCGATCATTGGGGACCTGCAGAGGGCATCTCCAGGCAATCATTGGGGACCTGCAGAGGGCATCTCCAGGCGATCATTGGGGACCTGCAGAGGGCATCTCCAGGCGATCATTGGGGACCTGCAGAGGGCATCTCCAGGCGATCATTGGGGACCTGCAGAGGGCATCTCCAGGCGATCATTGGGGACCTGCAGAGGGCATCTCCAGGCGATCATTGGGGACCTGCAGAGGGCATCTCCAGGCGATCATTGGGGACCTGCAGAGGGCATCTCCAGGCGATCATTGAGGACCTGCAGAGGGCATCTCCAGGCGATCATTGGGGACCTGCAGAGGGCATCTCCAGGGGATCATTGGGGACCTGCAGAGGGCATCTCCAGGGGATTTTAACCACCACTCTCTATCATCTGTTCTCCACAACTCCAGGCAATATGTTAAATGCCATTTCACTCGCAATGATACGACTATTGATTTGTTGTATGCTAACGTAAAGGATGCATACTTATCCAGTGACCTTCCCCCTTTGGAGCAGGCTGACCACAATATGATTCACCTCCTACCGAAGTACAGACAACTGCTGGGTGATTTGAAAAGTCCTAGTTCAATCGATCAAAAATATAATAATACTTTTAGCAAACATTTTTATCTTTAATTTAGAATCTGTAGAAACTACGAGAATAGAAAGGTTCAGAACTTTTTGTGAAACATCACAGCACAGTTGAAAAATATATGGCAAATAGAAATCCTAACTAGATGGTGTTCAGAGATAAATGGGAGGGGTTGAGTGGAGCTTAAAAAATAAAAGATAAAAGATAACTAATGTCAAATATACTGTTTCCGTCAAATGTATATACATTTATTAAATTGTTTTTTTCCCCTCAGAGGGAACACTTATACCCCATAATGACAAAGCAAAAACATTTTTGCAAATGTATTACAAGTAAAAAACTGTATTC
Source organism: Coregonus clupeaformis (assembly GCF_020615455.1). NCBI lineage: Eukaryota > Metazoa > Chordata > Actinopteri > Salmoniformes > Salmonidae > Coregonus > Coregonus clupeaformis. The sequence goes on along the minus strand of NC_059226.1, from coordinate 37,524,714 downwards.
AGTACTTTGTTGAAGCACCTTTGGCAGCGATTACAGCCTCAAGTCTTCTTGGGTATGACACTACAAGCTTGGCACACCTGTATTTGGGGAATTTATCCCATTCTTCTCTGCAGATCCTCTCAAGCTCTGTCAGGTTGGATGGTGCGCGTCACTGCACAGCTATTTTCAGGTCTCTCCAGAGATGTTTGATCGGGTTCAAATCAGGGCTCTGGCTAGGCCACTCAAGGACATTCAGAGACTTGTCCCAAAGCCAGTCCTGTGTTGTCTTGGCTGTGTGCTTAGGGTCGTTGTCCTGTTGGAAGGTGAACCTTGAGCGCACTGGAGCAGTTTTTCATCAAGGATCTCTCTGTACTTTGCTCCGTTCATCTTTCCCTCGATCCTGACTAGTCTCCCGGCCACTCTACCATAAAGGCTTGATTGGTGGAGTGCTGCAGAGATGGTTGTCCTTCTGGAAGGTTCTCCCATCTCCACAGAGGAACTATGGAGCTTTATCAGAGTGACCATCTGGTTCTTGGTCACCTCCCAAGGCCCTTCTCCCCCGATTACTCAATTTGGCCGAGCGGCCAGATCTAGGAAGAGTCTTGGTGGTTCCAAACATATTCCATTTAAGAAAGATGGAGGCCACTGTGCTCTTGGGGACCTTCAATGCTGCAGACATTTTTTGGTACCCTTCCACCGATTTGTGCCTCAACACAATCCTGTCTCGGAGCGCTACGGACAATTCCTTCGACCTCATGGCTTGGTTTTTGCTCTGACATGCACTGTCAACTGTGGGACCTTATATAGACAGGTGTGTGCCTTTACAAATCATGTCCAATCAATTGAATATACCACAGGTGGACTCCAATAAAGTTGAAGAAACATCTCAAGAATGATCAATAGAAACAGGATGCACCTGAGCTCAATTTTGAGTCTCATAGCAAAGGGTCTGAATACTTATGTAAATAAGGTGTTGCTGTTATTTATTGTTAATACATTTGCAATTTAGAAGAAAAAAAATTGGTTGAATTGCTTCAAAGAAACCACTACTAAAGGACACCAATAAGAAGAAGAGACTTGCTTGGGCCAAGAAACATGAGCAATGGACATTAGACCAGTGGAAATCTGTCCTTTGGTCTGATGAGTCCAAATTTGAGATTTTTGGTTCCACCTTCTGTGTCTTTGTGAGGCCCAAGCAAGTCTCTTCTTCTTATTGGTGTCCTTTACTAGTGGTTTCTTTGCAGCAATTCGACCCTGAAGGCCTGATTCACACATTCTCCTCTGAACAGTTGATGTTGAGATGTGTCTGTTACTTGAACTCTGTGAACTCTGTGAAGCATTTATTTGGGCTGCAATTTCTGAGGCTGGTAACTCTAATGAATTTATCCTCTGCAGCAGAGGTAACTCTGGGTCTTCCATTCCTGTGGCGGTCCTCATGAGAGCCAGTTTCATCATAGCGTTTGATGGTTTTTGCGACTGCTCTTGAAGAAACGTTCACATTTCTTGACTGACCTTCATGTCTTCAAGGAATGATGGACCGTCGTTTCTCTTTGCTTATTTGAGCTGTTCTTGCCATAATATGGACTTGGTCTTTTACCAAATAGGGCTATTTTCTGTAGGCTTCGAGGAGATTCCTATGGTAGGTACACCTACAGATCATCCCTTGGCAGTAGTACTGTCCACATCACCAACTAACTTACCAATTACAGCTTCCCAGCTAACATGGTCCAAGCACACCAAGACAGTCGTGAAGAGAGCACAACAAAACCTATTCCCCCTAAGGAGACTGAAAAGATTTGGCATGGGTCCTTAGATCGTCAAAAGGTTCTACAGCTCCACCATCGAGAGCATCCTGACTGGTTGCACAACTGCTCGGCCTGCGACCGCAAGGCACTACAGAGGGTACTGCGTACGGCCCAGTACATCACTGGGGCCAAGCTTCCTGCCATCCAGGACCTCTGTACCAGGCGGTGTCAGAGGAAGGCCCTAAAAATTGTCAAAGACTCCAGCCACCCTAGTCATAGACTGTTCTCTTTGCTACCGCACGGCAAGCGGTACTGGAGCGCCAAGTCTAGGTCCAAGAGGCTTCTAAACAGCTTCTACCCCCAAGCCATAAGACTCCTGAACATCTAATCAAATGGCTACCCAGACTATTTTCATTGTCCCCCCCCCCCCTCTTTTACGCTACTCTCTGTTTATTATCTATGCATAGTCACTTTAATAACTCTACCTACATGTACATATTACCTCAATTACCTCAACTAAGCGGTGCCCCCACACATTAACTCTCTACCGGTACCCCCTGTATATAGCCTCGCTATTGTTATTTTTACTGCTGCTCTTTAATTATTTGTTACTTTTATTACATTTTTTGTGGGTATTTTTTTGTATTCTTTCTTAAAACTGCATTGTTGGTTAAGGGCTTGTAAGTAACCATTTCACTGTAAGGTGAAGACCTGTTGTATTTGGCGCATGTGACAAACAACATTTAATTTGATTTGTAGATTACTTTATCACTGACCTCAACCCAGAGTCTCTCAGAGCGTTCACAGTCAGCCCACTGACACCCCTATCAGATCACAGCAAAATAACAGTCTACTTGAACAGAGCAATACTCAATCATGAGGCATCAAAGCCAAAGGAACTGCATAATTGTCACGTCCACACCCGCTCCCCCTCTCCGGCGCTTGACGTCGCCGGTCTACTAACCACCGGTCCTGGCAACCCATCCTTACGCACACCTGGCAACCTTCATTACGCACACCTGCGCCTCATTAGGCACACCTGGACTAGATCACCACCCTGATTACTTCCCCTTTATATAGCACTCCATTGTTATCACCCACCAGGCAATATTGTTTATGTTTCCATGTTTAGCCTCCCCTTCCTCATCATCCAGGCACCCATACACAAAGTTGTCCTTGGCCTCCCGTGGCGCCAACCCCACAACCTCACCATCTCCTGGTTGCGGAAAAAGATTACAGACTGGGCACCCGGATGCCGGAAGACCTGCTTTCCCTTACCTTGTGGTTCCATGTCTGTTGAGAGTCCTGTGGTTGTCCTCCAGGCCAACATCTTGGAGGTTTAGTCCTGGGATGCCTCCTGGAGAACCATTTGTACGTGAAAGCGGCAAAGTGCCAGTTCCATCAGGTCGCCGTCTCCTTCTTGGGATATCGGATCAGCCCGCCGGGATAGAAGGTAGATGCGGTCAGGTCATGGCCAGTCCCAACCATCATAAAGGGACCACAACATTTTTTGGGGTTTGCCAACTTTTACCGCCGCTTCATCAGGAACTTCAACTCCATCACCTCTCCTCTCACCTCTCCTCAAAGGTGGTCCCCGTAAGTTGACATGGAATCCTGCAGCTGATGAGGCCTTCCACCTGCTGAAGGGGCGTTTCACCTCTGCCCCGTTGCTGAAACACCCAGACCCTACGCTGCCCTTTGTGGTGGAGGAGCTGTCCTGTCACAAAATCAAGGTAATTCCACAAACTGTACCCATGTGCATACTACTCTAAAAAACTGTCCCCTGCAGAGAGGAACTATGACGTCGGTGATCGGGAGCTCCTGGCGGTGAAGTTGGCATTAGAGGAGTGGAGACTCTGGCTGGAGGGCACGGCTTTTGACCTGGCGCAAACACATTCCTTGCCGCTGGACACCCAGATATCACCAGCACCACTCAATCCATCTCCATTAAGTACTGGTGGCCCACCTTGGCGCAGGACATCTCCCGCTACGTCAAGTCCTGCTCCATATGTGCCCAAACCAAGTCTCCCCGGAATACACCAGCAGGGAAACTCCTTCCCCTCCCCGTGCCTCAGTGGTTTTGGACCCATCTGTCGATAGATTTTGTCACTGATCTTCCCCTGTCTGATGGCTTCACCACTGTTGTGGACAGATTCTCCAAATCATGCCGTTTTATCCCTCTGTCTGGTCTCCCTACCGCTCTCCAGGTCGCTGAGGCACTGTTTCAGCAGGTCTTCTGGCACTATGGCCTTCCGGAGGTTATCATCTCCGACCGTGGTCCCCAATTCACGTCGCGTGTATGGAGAGCCTTCATGGACAACCTGGGGGTCATGGTCAGCCTCACATCCGGGTACCGGCCTCAGTCCAACGGGCAGGTGGAGAGGACCAACCAGGAGCCGAGGAGGTTCCTGAGGAGTCATTGTCAGGACCGGCAGAGGGAGTGGGCCCGGTTTCTTCCTTGGGCGGAGTACACTCAGAACTCACTTCGTCACTCCACCACTGGGTTGTCTCCCTTCCAGTGCGTCCTGGGGTACCAGCAGGCCCTGTCTCCGTGGACCCCGAGCCAGACCGAAGCCTCTGCAGTGGAAGAGTGGTTCCGGCGCGCAGGGGAGGTTTGGGACGCTTCCCACGTGAGTCTCCAATGCGCCGTCCAGCGCCAGAAGGAGCAGGCGGACCGCCACCGCAGTGAGGCACCCGTTTCCATCCTGGTGATCGTGTCTGGCTCTCCACCAGGAACCTCCTGCTCCGCCTGCCCTGCCGGAAGCTGAGTCCCCGGTTTGTGGGGCCATTCAAAGTCCTCCGGAGAGTCAATGAAGTAACTTACCAATTACAGCTTCCCAATGACTACCGGATCCCACCCTCTTTTCACGTTTCCCTCTTCAGGCCGGTGGTTCCTGGTCCCCTGGCTGATGCCGTCGCCCACGACACCCCTCCGCCTCCCCTGGACATCGAAGGTAGCCCCGCCTATGCCGTCAGGTCCCTCCTGAACTCCAGACGTCGTGGAGGCCGGCTAAAGTACCTGGTGGACTGGGAGGGGTACGGTCCAGAGGAGTTATGTTGGGTTCCAGTAGACGACATTCTAGATCCCAACATCATCCGAGATTTCCACCTTCTCCGACTGGCCCACTCCTCGGGGCTGTCCTTCTGGCCGGCGTCGTCCTGCGGCTGGAGCCGCACGTCGGGAGGGGGGGTTGGGTACTGTCACGTCCACTCCCGCTCCCCCTCTCCAAGGCTCAACATTGCCGGTCTACTAACCACCGGTCCTGGCAACCCATCCTTACGCACACCTGGCAACCTTTATTACGCACACCTGGCAACCTTCATTACGCACACCTGGCAACCTTCATTACGCACACCTGGACTTCATCCCCTCCCTGATTACTTTCCCTTTATATAGCACTCTGTTGTTATCACCCACCAGGCAATATTGTTTATGTTTCCAGGTTTAGACACTTTTCTTGTTTTGTATCGGTCAATGTTCTTCGTCATTAAACTCACTAACTGCACTTGCTTCCTGATTCACCGCGTCTACGTTACAATAATATTAAGAAACGCTATAGATGGAAGGAAAGTAGTGTACCTACCAAAAACCAATTAGGCAACAACAAATTCAGTCCCTTTTAGACAACTTCCTGGACAAAACATTTCACTGTAATAGTGAAGGTGTAAACTTGTCAGCAGAAAGCCTAAGCAGTATATTTGACCTTTCAGCTTCCCTATCAAATCTAAAAATATCAAGCAGACTGTCACGATGTCCACCGAGGCTGCCCTCGTTGTTCGGGCAGGCTTCGGCGTTCGTCGTCACCGGAGTACTAGCTACTGCCGATCTCATTCTCATCACTCCACTTGTCATGTCTTGTCAATCACACACACCTGGTGCTCATTCCCCTAATTAGTATGTGTATAAGTGTTCCCTCTGTTCCCCTTGTCTTTGTGAGTGATTGTTTATTGTGAGAGCATGTTAGCTCGGTTGAGCTACTCAACATTGTATTTATACCAAGGTGGATGTTTTCCCTTGAGCTTGTTCCTTTTGACGCTTGGGGCGTTTGATATATGTGAACGCATTAAACTCTTACCTCCTGCGCCTGACTCCTTAATTTCACCTCGTCACACAGACAATTTAAGAAAATTAACAGCAATGACAAATGGTTTGATGTAGAATGCAAAAATCTAAGAAAGAAATGGAGAAACCTATCCAACCGAAAACCTGAGTCTACGTCTTCACTATGGTGAATCATTAAAACAATACAGAAATACACTACGGGAAAAATAAGGAACAGCATGTCAGAATTCAGCTCAATGTAATTGAAGAATCCATAGAATCTAACAATTTCTGGGAAAATTGGAACACACTAAACAAACAACATGAAGAGTTATCTATCCAAAATGGAGATGTATGGATAAGCCACTTCTCCAATGTTTTGGGCTCTATAACAAAGAACAAACAGCAAAAACATATACATGATCAAATACAAATCTTAGAATCAGCTATTTAAAGACTACCAGAACCCACTGGAACTACAGGACAAAATACAAACCCTCCAACCCAAAACGGCCTGTGGTGTTGATGGTATCCTAAATTACATGATAAAATACACAGACTACAAATTCCAATTGGCTATACTTAAACTCTTTAACGTCATCCTCAGCTCTGGCATCTTCCCCAACCCACAAAAGTGGAGACGAATTTGACCCCAATAACTACCGTGGGTTATACGTCAACAGCAACCTTGGGAAAATCCTCTGCATTATCATTAACAGCAGACTTGTACATTTCCTCAGTGAAAACAATGTACTGAGCAAATGTCAAATTGGCTTTTTACCAAATTCCCGTAAGACAGACCATGTATTCACCCTGCACACCCTAACTGACAAACAAACAAACCAAAACAAAGGCAAAGTCTTCTCATGCTTTGTTGATTTCAAGAAAGCTTTTGACTCAATTTGGCGTGAGGGTCTGCTATACAAATTGATGGAAAGTGGTGTTGGAGGAAAACATACGACATAAAATCAAAGTACATAAACAAGTGCAGTTCAAATTGGCAAAAAACTAATTTCTTTCCACAGGGCCGTGGGGTGAGACAGGGATGTGTACAACGTAAAACTCTAAATAATGCATGCAGAGCAGAATTAGGCAGATACATGCTAATTATCAAAATCCAGAAAAGAGCCGTCAAATTCTACAACCACCTAAAAGGAAGCGATTTTCAAACCTTCGATAACAAAGCCATTAACAAGAAGAGTCCCCTAAGCAAGCTGGTCCAGACCCACAAAGAATTCGAAAACAAATCCAATTTTGGTAAACTCCCATATCTATTGGGTGAAATACCACAGTGTGCCATCACAGCAGCAATATTTGTGACCTGTTGCCACAAGAAAAGGGCAACCAGTGAAGAACAAACACCATTGTAAATACAACCCATATTTATGTTGATTTATTTTCCCATTTGTACTTTAACTATTTGCACATCGTCACAACACCATAATATGACATTTGAAATGTGTCTATTCCTTTGAAACTTGTGAGTGTAATGTTTACTGTTAATTTTCGATTGTTTATTTCACTTTTTTTTATTATCTATTTCACTTGCTTTGGCAATGTAAATATACATTTTTCCCATGCCAATAAAGCCCTTTGAATTGAATTGAATTGAGGCACTCGGTGAGCATAGCCTTGCTATTGGGAAAGGCCGCCATAAGCAGACCTGGCTCTCGAGAGATGACAGGCTATGTGTCCACTGCCCACAAAATGAGGTGGAAACTGAGTTACACTTCCTAACCTCCTGCCAAATGAATGTACCACATTAGAGACAGATATTTCCCACAGATCACAACGAATTTGAAAACAAATCAAACATTAATAAACTCCCATATCTGTTAGGCGAAATACCACAGTGTGTAGTCACAGCAGCAAGACTTGTGGCCCGTTGCCATGAGAAAAGGGCAACCAGTGGAGCACAAACAACATTGTAAATACAACCTATATTTATCTGTTTATTTATTTACACTTTCATACTTCAACTACTTGCACAGTGTTACAACACTGTATATAGCCAATAAAATAAAAATTGAAATGTCTATATTCTTTAAAAACTTTTGTGAGTATAATGTTTACTAATGTTTCCGTTGTTCATTTCCCTTTTGTTTATTGTCTATTCCATTTGTTTCCCATGCCAATAAAGCCCTTTGAATTGAATTGAGAGAGAGAGAGAGAGAGAGAGAGAGAGAGAGAGAGAGAGAGAGAGAGAGAGGGAGAGGGACATCTGTTCATGGTCTGTCTGATAAACATACTGTCCTCACTCCACCCCTCTGATCATGGTCTGTCTGATAAACCTACTGTCCTCTCTCCACCTCTCTGTTTATGGTCTTATCGCTCTCTCTCTCTCTACCTCTATCTCTCTCTCAGTTCTCTCTCTCTTTCTCTCTCTCTCTCTCTCTAAGTTATTCTCTCTCTCTCTCTCTATCACTGTTCTTCTCTCTACCTCTCTCTCTACCTCTCCTTCATTCTCTCTCTCTACCTCTATTCTCTCTCTCTCTCTCTCTCTCTCTCTCTCTCTCTCTCTCTCTACCTCTCTCTCTCTCTCTCTTTCTCCTTCATTCTCTCTCTACCTCTCTCTACCTGTCCTCCATTCCCTCTCTCTCTCTCTACCTCTCTCTCTCTCTCTCTACCTGTCCTTCATTCCCTCTCTCTATCTCTCTCTCTACCGCTCTCTACCTCTCCTTCATTCTCTCTCTCTCTCTCTCTCTCTACCTGTCCTTCATTCCCTCTCTCTCTGGGACAGTAGGTCACTCACCCATAGCGGATCCAGTCCACTGAGGCTACACAGATTGTCCATCCTGTCTTCTGTTTTCCGGCTCCTTTCTTCCTCCTCTCTTCTTTTCTTCCACCTGCTCCTCCTCCTTTTCTTAAATATTGTTTCCTCTCAGTAAATCTTGATTGTCCAGGTAAGGAAGCGAAGCACTCTTCTCCTCCCTCCCTCTCTCAAGGTGTTGGTTTTATGTCCATTGAATCTCTTCTTCTCTCTCTTTCTCTCTCTTTTTCTGTGTGTCTGCTAAGAAAACTAAGTTCCCTGCTGCACTCCTCTCTCTCCCTAGGTGTGTGTGTTTGAGTTCCACTCGGTGAGTAAGGCTTTTCAGTGGGTGCACACAGAGTCTGCTCAGTCTCACAGACTCTGTCTCCACTCTGCTCCGCACAATCTCAAACACACTCCAGTGTCTCTCTGAGCTCAGTCTCACAGTGTGGGTCCTGTTTTTGAGTCCTCCCTCTCTCTTTCCCTCTCTCTCCTGCTCTCTCTCTACTGACTCTGGGTTTTCTGTATTGCCTCTTTCACTCTCTCCACTCTATCTGTGCATTCATTAGTTCTCCTTCTCTCTCAGTCTCTCTCTGTCTGTTTTGACTCTCCCCTCCTCTCTTTCCTCCACCTCCCTCCCTCCCTCCCTCGTTTACAGTGGTCACCTTACCACAGTTACTCCCCTGGAAGAGATGGGAACACCCTACCCTAATTCCTTCCTTCCTTCCTTCCTTCCTTCCTTCCTTCCTTCCTTCCTTCCTTCCTTCCTTCCTTCCTTCCTTCCTTCCTTCCTTCCTTCCTTCCTTCCTTCCTTCCTTCCTTCCTTCCTTCCTTCCTTCCTTCCTTCCTCTCTCGCTATCTCTCTCTCTCTACCACCCTAATCCCATCCTTCCTTCCCTCCTTCCCTCCCCCTCTCCATCACCCTAATCCCATCCTTCCTTCCCTCCCCCTCTCTATCACCCTAATCCCATCCCTCTTTCCCATCCCCCCTTCTCTCTCTCTCTCTCTTCCTTTCTCTACCTCCTGAACCCCTCCTTTCCTCTCCCTGTCTCTCCTCCTTACACCCCAAACACAGACTGTTTTGATGGGGTGCTTCCCTCACCACCCCATCAAAACACACACACACGCACACACACACACACACACACATGCACACACACACACAAACATGCACACGCATGCACACACACACTTGTGCAAAGGGCCACATCAAAATAACTTTTAATCAGAAAAATGTGATATAAATCTCTCATGGTTTTGAATTGATTCTCTAAATTACCTCACAATGAAAGAGGATGTTTTGAAATCATGATGCAATTACCACTATGCTAACAACCAGATCTACAGAGTAATATTAAATAATGACACTGTCTATAACAATCTAATCTCTTTTTGACAGCAATTAACCACTGGTTGAAGAACAGTACACTACTCCTTGTGTAGGTAGAAACATGCAGTAGAGGTCTGAAACAACTGTCAGTCAAATTTAGCAGACATTTTTATCCAGAGAGACTTACAGTTAATGCATTCAACTATGTGGGTGGGGTTGTTTGTGAACAGGCCAGGATAGGTGTCTGAGGGACTCACTGTTCTGTCCTGTATTATCATGGAAATTATAAACTTGACCTTTAACATAAACCTGAGAATGGACTCTGCATCTACTAGCTGTCAGTGTGTGTGTGTGTGTGTGTGTGTGTGTGTGTGTGTGTGTGTGTTCGTACGTGCGTGCATGTGTGTATGTGTGTGTGCGTGTGTGTGTGTGTGTGTGTGTGTGTTCGTACGTGCGTGCATGTGTGTATGTGTGTGTGTGTTTTCCTGGTCTATCTGTGTGATTAACAGAGTGTGTCGGCTCCAGCCTCGTGCCACTGTCACGTCTCCTCCCGTTGCTCCCCTCCGGCACTCTGATTGGCCAGTCTACCGAGCCACCGGTCTGAGCGCCCCACTTCGGCAACACCGGAATGGAAACCCAACGCACCCTAATCACCTCCTGCGCACCTGCACCTCATCATCTCATCACCACCCCTATTTAACCCTGGACTGTTCTGTGTCATGTTGTGTGTGATTATTATATTATTATTATTATATTGTTTTGCTTCGTGTCATGTACGCTATCTTTGTTAATTCTCTTTGAGTGAACCTTGACCTTGTTAATTCCTGCCTCTTCGTATCCTCAGTACTCGTCACAACCACACTGTAAAAAATGAGTCTTTGGATCAACCCAAAAAAAAAAAGACTTAAAGTGGTTACAGGTGAATGAGTTAGGTTTTCTCAAGGGTAAATACTACATTTGTTGAAACCAAACATAGGATTCAATGTTAACTGTTTTATTTGATTATTACGGAACCTAATTTCCAGTTGGTGCTACCTATTTATTTCAACACTCAACGTATGCCTTTCCTGCTGTCAAATAACAAAATCGCCCTCTAGTGGCCTCATGGGTGGAATGTTAATAATTTTCATACTTTCATAATTAATAAACTGTTGTTTTTTTTTACGTGCACAAACATCCGGTGTTTCTATGTCAAATGGTTTTGTTATATTTCAGTCTTCTGTGATGTATATAAAGTGTAATATCGGGATGCAAACCCAAAATTGAATACATTTCAACTCTATATCTGACATGGTACAGCTGTTTTCTTTTTATAGCCCCTAACCATGTGTGTGAGGTGTATACTTTTGTTTCAAAGTAGATTTGTTTAAGACTACCAAGAAACACAGTGTGACCCTGATTTAACCCACTGCAGTAAAAGGTTAAACCTAATGGATAACAAATTCGAACTTATATTTCCTGTAAATACAACCCATTTTTTATCTTGCTCCAAGTAGATTTTTCACTTTGGAACTACCTATCCAAATTACTTCACCTGGGTTACAAGAAATTACATCAATGCCATGTACATATTTGTTTTTTAACAAAACAATTGATGTGTAATGATTGCTCTGACACATTGTGTGTCAATTCCTGCAATTAATGTGTTAAAAACTTAAAATCATACAACACACCCCAAATGTGTTGGATTATTGACCAATCACATTGTGGATCTATGTCAGGCGCCCTCTTGCCAAGCTATTTTTTTTTATCAAGTGAGACCATGGCGTGAGCCAGCCAGCAGGATGATGCAAATCAAGACCCAAGGTAAATGTACTCAATATTTTAGCCCTGATGTATACAAATATCAGGTGTCTCAGACAACTTTTCAAGTTCACGCACTTGCAGCTAGCTAACTAGTTAGCCAAGGTAATGTTAGCTAGCTTGCTCAGAACAACGGTTTGGCCAGCACCGATGCCCAACGTGACTAATGTTATGTGAGGCCACCACACAGCTTGGTTAATTCTCTCAATAAGTAAACATTTGTGAGGCGTCCCATTAAATATGGATTAACATTTATTTTCATTATTTTCTAAAGGTACGGCGACGCCAACTTAGCTATGTAGCTAGTTGGCTAACTTAGTGACAAGAGGAACGGAGCTGCATTTGTCATCGTCATCTGAGGTAATTTAGCTAGCTAACTACGTGTCTGTAAGGTTGTCTAATGGTAACGTTAGCTAGCTAAACTAGCACAGTTAGCTCATTTTGGTCTGTCAACCGAAGTAATTGATTGGGATACTTTTTTCTCAGTTTAACACTTCGCTACCTATCTAGCTAATGTTACCTACCATGAAAGAACTGTTGTTTGTTAGAATGAATAGTGATGGGTGACATTAGCTACCTAATTTTTACATTTTTACATTTTAGTCATTTAGCAGACGCTCTTATCCAGAGCGACTTACAGGAGCAATTAGGGTTAAGTGCCTTGCTTAAGGGCACATCGACAGATTTTTCACCTAGTCGGCTCGGGGATTAGAACCAGCGACCTTTCGGTTACTGGCACAACGCTCTTACCCACTAAGCTACCTGCCGCCCCTAATCACTAGAAAAGTTTTCCCTCTTGCTAACTTAGCTAGCATCTGGTTGGTAAGTGTGGGGATCTATTTTCTCATAATTGGATCTGCATGTGATGAATAGCTTAGAAGGAATGCATTGGTGATTAAACATAAAAGGTTTGTACTGTACTGATATAAATTGTTTCACATAACAAGCTGTGATTCATGTGAGGAACGTTAGGGGGTAGGATGAGATAAGAACTTGTGTCTCAAAATACTAGACTACACTGCCTCTTTGTGATCTGTGAACCGTCCAAGGACGTGTACTGCAAAAGTGCTGACTTTCTGGATAAGTTGCAAAACAACTAGATGCCTGGCAACAGAGTGCAACAGTGGAGCGCCAAGGGGATGGGACTGCCTGTGCGCCAACGGATTGGCTGAGTAAGTCTAAACCACGCTCAGTCTCTACTCTGATTGGCTAGCAGGGAGCGGGAACTATCTCTGTCAGAATATTTTAAGAAGAACTCATAACAATGGCTTAGTTCTCTGTCTGCCCTGCCTGGTATTTCAGTGAGCCCGTATACGAACCATCATACTTATCATACATACATTTTGCATATAATACATTTAGCTTGGATTGAATATCTCTTGATTATGTTTTCTCTTATTCCAATACCAGATTTGAATTACGCAATTTCTAACATAAGTTAGCAGTCAAAACTAAAGTAACTGTTACAGTAATTGCTAGCTAGCTACCTGGTTACCAGTTTTAGTGATCATTATTGGCTAAATTACTACATTAGTGAACAAACTTGTATTTTATTTTACATGGTGAACTGGAGGATGAATGAACTACTTTGGTGCCATTTTGTGAATCGTTGTTTTGTGGAAGCGCCATTTTAGTGTAGCTAGCTAGCTAAAGTTACACAAGAAATTTGGTCAGAGGGGAAAACTCTTGCTTTAAAGTGATTTTTGTAATCTGTATTTGGTAAGTGCCATGTCAGGCAAACCTTTAGAGTTAGTTAGTAAATAGTTTTCCGGCATATAGTTAGCTACTTCACATGGTGATATGGCAGAGTGCTGTCCAGCCACGTGGAGGTGACCAACCATCTCGAGCACCTCCAAGCCTGCCATCCGCCATTTTGTGGAAGCACCATTTTAATGTAGTGAGCTAGCCAGTGATCAGCAGTGCCTAACTTTTAAAAATAAAATACTTTAGCCCAAACTATAAAAATGACTTGGGCCTAAACATAAAATAAAAACAAATACATTTGAACACATGTATAATTATCCATGATGCACTGCCTTGTTGGAAATGGTTTAGCTACTTGTTAATTCCTGTTTACAATTCAGGCTCTAAATATCTTGAAATTACTGTTACAGGTGTGTCCCAAAAAAATTATCCAGCTTTGTGGGTTTTGTAATATGTGATAATAATTTCCATCCAGTTGCAACAAAACAAGTTACACAAGTATTTATTTTTTTACCTAGCAAATGGAAGAGGCTGTAGTCAAGACCCCTTGTGACAATATTCAGAGATCTGCAGGAAGATACTTCAACTCTACAACGCCGTTGAAATAACAGACGCAAGCGCCTAGAGCTGTAGATTTGGACAGATCTTTGAAGTACAATGTAGACTACCTAATTTCTACCAGCATGTTAAATGTGCAACCAGAGGGAAAAAAACTCTAGACCACCTTTACTCCACACACAGAGACGCATACAAAGCTCTCCCTCGCCCTCCATTTGGAAAATCTGACCATAACTCTATCCTCCTGATTCCTGCTTATAAGCAAAAACTAAAGCAGGAAGCACCAGTGACTCGGTTAATAAAAAAGTGGTCAGATGACGCAGATGCTAAGCTACAGGACTGTTTTGCTAGCACAGACTGGAACATGTACCGGGATTCTTCAGACAGCATTGAGGAGTACACCACATCAGTCACTGGCTTCATCAATAAGTGCATCGATGATGTCGTCCCCACAGTGACCGTACGTACATACCCCAACCAGAAGCCATGGATTACAGGAAACATCCGCACTGAGCTAAAGGGTAGAGCTGCCGCTTTCAAGGAACGGGACTCTAACCCGGACGCTTATAAGAAATCCCGCTATGACCTCTGACGAACCATCAAACAGGCAAAGAGTCAATACAGGACTAAGATTGAATCGTACTACACTGGCTCTGACGCTCGTCGGATGTGGCAGGGCTTGAAAACTATTGCAGACTACAAAGGGAAGCATAGCCGCGAGCTGCCCAGTGACACAAGCCTACCAGACGAGCTAAACCACTTCTATGCTCGCTCGAGGCAAGCAACACTGAAGCATGCATGAGAGCACCAGCTGTTCCGGATGACTATGTGATCACGCTCTCCGTAGCCGATGTGAGTAAGACTTTTAAGCAGGTCAACATTCACAAGGCCGCAGGGCCAGACGGATTACCAGGACGTGTACTCCGAGCATGTGCTGACCAACTGGCAAGTGTCTTCACTGACATTTTCAACATGTCCCTGACTGAGTCTGTAATACCAACATGTTTCAAGCAGACCACCATAGTCCCCGTGCCCAAGGACTCTAAGATAACCTGCTTAAATGACTACCGACCCGTAGCACTGACGTCTGTAGCCATGAAGTGCTTTGAAAGGCTGGTCATGGCTCACATCAACAGCATTATCCCAGAAACCCTAGACCCACTCCAATTTGCATACCGCCCCAACAGATCCACAGATGATGCAATCTCTATTGCACTCCACACTGCCCTTTCCCACCTGGACAAGAGGAACACCTACGTGAGAATGCTATTCATTGACTACAGCTCAGCATTCAACACCATAGTGCCCTCTAAGCTCATCATTAAGCTAAGGATCCTGGGACTAAACACATCCCTCTGCAACTGGATCCTGGACTTCCTGACGGGCCGCCCCAAGGTGGTAAGGGTAGGTAACAACACATCTGCCACACTGATCCTCAACACGGGGGCCCCTCAGGGGTGCGTGCTCAGTCCCCTCCTGTACTCTCTGTTCACCCATGACTGCATGGCCAGGCACGACTCCAACACCATCATTAAGTTTGCCGATGACACAACAGTGGTAGGCCTGATCACCGACAACGATGAGACAGCCTATAGGGAGGAGGTCAGAGACCTGGCCGTGTGGTGCCAGGACAACAACCTCTCCCTAAACGTGACCAAGACAAAGGAGATGATTGTGGACTACAGGAAAAAAAAGAGGACTGAGCACGCCCCCATTCTCATCGACGGGGCTGTAGTGGAACAGGTTGAGAGCTTCAAGTTCCTTGGTGTCCACATCACCAACGAACTATCATGGTCCAAACACACCAAGACAGTCGTGAAGAGGGCACGACAAAGCCTATTCCCCTCAGGAGACTGAAAAGATTTGGCATGGGTCCTCAGATCCTCAAAAAATTCTACAGCTGCACCATCGAGGACATCCTGACTGGTTGCATCACCGCCTGGTATGGCAACTGCTTGGCCTCCGACCGCAAGGCACTACAGAGGGTAGTGCGTACGGCCCAGTACATCACTGGGGCCAAGCTTCCTGCCATCCAGGACCTCTATACCAGGCGGTGTCAGAGGAAGGCCCTCAAAATTGTCAAAGACTCCAGCCACCCTAGTCATAGACTGTTCTCCCTGCTACCGCACGGCAAGCGGTACTGGAGTGCCAAGTCTAGGTCCAAAAGACTTCTCAACAGCTTCTACCCCCAAGCCATAAGACTCCTGAACAGCTAATCATGGCTACCCGGACTATTTGCACTGCCCCCCCACCCCATCCTTTTTACGCTGCTGCTAATCTGTTAATTATTTATGCATTGTCACTTTAACTCTACCCACATGTACATATTACTTCAACTACCTCAACTAGCCGGTGCCCCCGCACATTGCCTCTGCAACGGTACCCCCCTGTCACTTTATTTTACTTCTGCTCTTTTTTCTCTCAACACTTTTTTTGTTGTTTTATTTTTACTTTTTTTTGTAAAAAATAAATGCACTGTTGGTTAAGGGCTGTAAGTAAGCATTTCACTGTAATGTCTGCACCTGTTGTATTCGGCGCATGTGACCAATACAATTTGATTTGATTTGATTTTAATGCCTTTATTGACCATACAGAAGTCAAAGATTTTGATCATTTAAAAAACCCAAGGATTTCTAAGTGAAGCCCTAATTACTGAATTACACTGATATCGATTTAAGAAAATGTTTTCATCTGTTTTGATCTATTTAAACACACCCTATGTAAGTTTTGGAGCAACCCGACATATTTCAGATAGAAATGCGAGTATAGATCTATCATTCTCATTGATACCAGTTTGGCAGATTTCATAGTGAGGTGCTAATGTTCAATTAATGCATATTATTTACACCCCTTTGTTCAACCCTTGTCCAGGAACACTTCTACGATCCATCATTCCACAGTGGATTTATAGAGCTCAAATTTAGCAACCTCTGGGAGGACATCATTCTAAGATTTTCGAAAACAGGACAGCTTGAATTAACGGACAATGTACAAGGTCTCTTGGAGGAACCTTTTGGACCGAGACAGGGCAACAACGTCCACTAACACTGTGGAAATTACCGGCCTACACACTTCAGTTGATCCCAAAGCTACAATTGTAAATAACTGTGCAGCTTAATGAGTAGCTAAAATGTATGCCTCATCTAATTCCAACCTCAGTGATGTGCAAAGAAGCATTGCATGTACAAAAGAGACGTTGGACAAGACTTTGGACAGTTTGCAAGAGACAACCGCATCTGTGCTCAATAGCCATTCTACACCTCACGATGATGTCGCTGTTCAGGCTTTGACGCAGGAATATGAACGTGCAAGAAACATGTTTGTAGAGATGGGCACTCCTTATAAAATGTGTAAATACTTGTCTGAAAAACTCTATCTGGTGAAGCCCAGAGAAATATTCCTTGGGCACAGAGCTGATACAGCCAGAAAGCATGGACAAATGACACAAGTACGAGCATCTGACACGTTTCTATCATTGCAACTCATCCATTGTGATGGTGCACAGTTTGCAACTCATCCATTGTGATGGTGCACAGTTTGCAACTCATCCATTGTGATGGTGCACAGTTTGCAACTCATCCATTGTGATGGTGCACAGTTTGCAACTCATCCATTGTGATGGTGCACAGTTTGCAACTCATCCATTGTGATGGTGCACAGTTTGCAACTCATCCATTGTGATGGTGCACAGTTTGCAACTCATCCATTGTGATGGTGCACAGTTTGCAACTCATCCATTGTGATGGTGCACAGTTTGCAACTCAACCATTGTGATGGTGCACAGTTTGCAACTCATCCATTGTGATGGTGCACAGTTTGCAACTCATCCATTGTGATGGTGCACAGTTTGCAACTCAACCATTGTGATGGTGCACAGTTTGCAACTCAACCATTGTGATGGTGCACAGTTTGCAACTCAACCCTTGTGATGGTGCACAGTTTGTAACTCATCCATTGTGATGGTGCACAGTTTGCAACTCATCCATTGTGATGGTGCACAGTTTGCAACTTAACCATTGTGATGGTGCACAGTTTGCAACTCAACCCTTGTGATGGTGCACAGTTTGCAACTCAACCCTTGTGATGGTGCACAGTTTGCAACTCATCCATTGTGATGGTGCACAGTTTGCAACTCAACCATTGTGATGGTGCACAGTTTGCAACTCATCCATTGTGATGATGCACAGTTTGCAACTCAACCATTGTGATGGTGCACAGTTTGCAACTCAACCATTGTGATGGTGCACAGTTTACAACTCAACCATTGTGATGGTGCACAGTTTGCAACTCATCCACTGTACAGTAGGTGTCCAGATGCCTTTCAGATACAATTGTGCTTTGATGATCAGGAAACAACCAATCCGTTGGGTTCTAAAACCAAAATATACCAAATGGTAGCTGTATATTTCTCTTTGAGGAACTTCCCTTCGGAGTATAGCTCTTCCCTTACCAACATTTAATAATAATAATAATATGCCATTTAGTAGACGCTTTTATCCAAAGCGACTTACAGTCATGTGCGCATACGTTTTTACGTATGGGTGGTCCCGGGGATCGAACCCACTACCCTGGCGTTACAAGTGCCATGCTCTACCTATTGAGCTACAGAGGACCACATTTACTTGTGCCTGCCGTTTCATTCTATGGACAGAGACATTTATGGGTTTGGCAAAATATTGGAGCCTCTGTTAGAAGACATTAGAAGTCTTGAAAGTCATGGTATTGAGATCGAAATCAAAGGTCAAATTAAATTTGCTCTATGGAACCTTTTGCCTCTTGACAGCTGGCAACTTTGCTTGTCATTTGCTCTGTGGGTATTTAGAGTTTTTCAGCTAACACATTTTTTAAAATTTCTACCAAACAAACAAACTGCTCAACATGTGTTTAATAAAGATGACCTTGAGAAACGTAATAGTGAGAATTATCAACAGCAAGTCAGGCTTAATGATTCCAGCTCAACAGCTATTAAAGGTGGACTCCTGTTTGAACACACTTCAATACTTTTCATGTAACTGAGGATGTTTGTGTGGACATAATGCATGGACGTATTAGAAGGTGTGGCCCCTTTTGGAAGTTAAATTAATGCTACAACATTTTATCTATGATGAAAGACTGTTCACTTTGGAACAGCTAAACGACAGAATATCAAGTTGTTATTATGGGATGGAAATGAGGAGAACAAGCGTAATTCTGAACTTGAGAACATCGGATAATACCACAAAACAAAACGGCCACTCAGATGTAGTCTCACCCTTTTATTTCCTTTCTTACCAGGAGACCTCGTTAGTGAACAAAGTCCTCATTGGCATACTGCAGGAAATATGCAGCATAATATTTGCCCCTGTAATCACAAATGGACGAGCTGTGTTTTTCACAGACCATCACAACCTATTTAAAACCCTCTATCCAGATAGGCCGCTCATCCCTAAGCATCATTTTTATGATTCATTATGGGCGTATGATTGTAACGTTTGGACCACTTGTAAAGTTGTGTGGTGCGTGAGATTTGAAAGTAAGCCCCGCCCAATGAAACGTCTAGCTCATATAGTCTGCAGCTTTAAAAACATTCTAGAACATTCTAAAACATTAGCTTACAAGAACCAAGTACAGAGTACGTTCAGCTGGAAACTGAGCGAGCCGTCAATAAAAATAGATGTACTGTCCCAAATGCCTCTCCTTTCATGGTAGGATCTTTGCTAAAAAAAGTGATCTGCTCCTTCAAAACCTGCAGACTATTGACGATGATATTGGAATTTGTAGCTCCAGCCGTGTTGCACACTCAGTGTGTTGGGTCAGACCTATGGAACAGGACCTGTCCTCTCTCTGAACTGTGACACCAGATGTGAACCTCTTTTTTTTTGGAGAGATAGTTCACAGCATTCCAGAATGTGAAAAGGAAAAAGGTGTGGATGTTTGTTAGAATAGTCACTGTGAAGTATTTTGATGACCACGTATGGATATGCTTATGTAGTAGAAAAGACTAAGGAGTATGAAATGGTTAGGATGAATTATATTGCAGATTTCAGACCATTGGATATGCTGTCATGTTTTCAGGGTGACAAACTTTTAAAAAAAAAATGGATTTAAGTGGAAAACAACACAATATGTGTAAAAAAAATATATATATATTTTTTGACATCCATGTGTCTATTTAGGAATGACACGTTGTGTTATTATTATCATGTGTTAAATGTACCAACATGGTGATTATATTAATCTAATATTTCCTGTAAATACAACACATTTTTTATCTATTGCCAAGTAGATTTTTCACTTTGAAATTGCCTGTCCAAATTACTTCAAATGGGTTACAAGCAATTAAATAAATTCCCTGCAAATCAAGAAAATACGGGGGGTTCAATAACATGAAATAATGACTCCAAACGGATCTTTACTTAAAACTTTCACATTTATTGGCCACAATATTATAGCCAAATGATCGCTATAGATTAAGTGCGGGCAGTGTACAAGCAAAACTCTGCATGTTGAATACAAAAGAACAGATGAACTTGAATGACGAGTGGCTACAAGGGAAGAAACTCACGCCCCCAAATAAGCCATGCCCCCTCTTCTGATAGGCTGCCGCCGCTACACTGCCCCCAATTTAAAAACTTTCATTCAATTTAAAAAAGCCATTTGTCAAATTCATAGTTTGATGTCATATAAATGGACTAGAATATGATGAAGGAACTAAAGCCTACACCAATCAGTGCCTCCGGGTCTTTAGGACTTGGTCACTATGAGACTAGAAGACAATAATGACCTCTGACCTCTGACCTCTGCCAGTGGCATGTGGAATGCAACAAGTCACTGCTCTCTTCTGGAAAACTCTGTGTGTTTTCCCAGAGTCTGGTTAGGGAGCAGTGTCTGTGTGATTACATTTGTTTTCAATCACTTTGGCACATTTTTCAGATGTGATCGAAGCTTCTAACAAGTAGAATGTTCTTATGTTTAGAACCTTGTGTGTACATTACTTTTCTCAGAATTGGTCACATGACTGTTTCTCTCCCTTCCCCCCTCCTCAACCTAAAGACAAGACACTATGGCCTCACTGTCTCTCTCCCCTCCTCAACCTAAAGACAAGACACTATGGCCTCACTGTCTCGCTCTCCCTCCCTCCCCCCTCCTCAATCTTCAGGCCGTAACCCAATGGCGGTCCAGTAACAACACTGTAGAGAGAGAGAGAGAGAGAGAAAGAGTATCACAGTCCAGACAGCTGCTGAAAACTGAACAGAAAAACATTTATCTTTTTAAATATGGTGGTTTTAACAAGAGAAGAGGAGGAGGTGTTGGCTTGGTGTCACAGCCAGGTTCTGAACTCCGGTCCTCCACAGGAGACTCCAATGCCTTAACCGTTAAACCAAGAACACATTTCCTCTTGACTGTAGGCCTTAAAATGAGTTTGAAGTGGCAGGCAGGGCTACCTCATCACCAGCCCCTGAGCCTGACTCATGTCCACAAAAAGGGCATAACTTTGGTCATCAAATATTTTCCTGAGGGACAGACAGACTGACAAAAAGACAGGCAGATAAAAGGACAGACAGACAGGCATTTTTGTACATTTTAGCAGACGCTCTCATCCAAAGCGACTTACATGAGCAATTAGGGTTAAGCGCCTTGCTAAAGGGCACATCGACATATTTTTCACCTAGTCAGTTACTGGCCCAATGCTCTTAACCGCTAGGCTACAGGCAGGCAGGAAAAAAGGCAGGCAGGCAGACAGACAGACAGACAGGCAGACAGACACATACACACACACCATAGCAGATAGACAATGATGATTGCTCACAGGCACAAGGCTGTGTTTAGGTTCTTGGCCAAAATGGCCGCCACAACAATGAGCTATTGTTGAGCTGAAAACAGACCAGTGTCCAAAAATAAGGAGGTTTCTGGAAGCTTTAGGACTTAAAACTGTCCTCTTCAGAGAGAGACAGACTGCATCATGAAAACAAAGTAATGAAGCGATCAAAAGAGAGCCTTCTTCTGGTTCAGTCCCAAATGCCACCCTATTCCCTATATAGTGTACTACGCCCATGCAGAGTGCCATTTGGGTCTGAAGCAGAAGAATGTTCCAGGTTCTCTGTTGACCTCTTCATTACTTTGTTGTCATTATAACATTCATCAAACTGGGATGCTAGTTGGAGTTGCACCCTGAAACCCAAAGGCATTTTTAACTCAAACACTTAATAGTAAGTTGAACTCAAAGTCAATGAAAAGTCATTATTACTTCAAAATGTTGACGTGGTACTGACTCAAAACGAAATGAGAAGTCACACCAACTCTTAAAAAAAAAAAAAAAGTCATGATAACAAATGAACTACTGCAGGTTGATATTTTTTGGGGGGGGAATTGTTTTTAATATCTGTGTTTTATTTTTGCATGTACATTGATCGGTTCATCTCATGCTAAACGGATCCGATCATTTAAGTATAATTTTCTGCACCCTTTACTGAAAATGGTTGTTCCAGTTTAGATAGTCTCCATCCAACTGTCCCTGACCCTGGTGGTCATTATGAATGCTGGTTGACCCTGGTGGTCATTATGAATGCTGGTTGCGGGTGAATACAAATGTCAACTGTTGGATGTCCTAACTCCGGCTGGATTCCAACAGACGTCACTTTGCAAGCCAGCATAATGTGACTTACAGGTAGGGTTAAAAAAATAAATAATAATAAAAAATAAAAAAATGCAGGTACATTTCCCTGGTTTTCCAGAAATCCTTGTTGGAAGGTTCCTGGAAATCGTTCAACCAGGATTTTTAGAAAATCTGGGAATTTGGGGAAAGTTACCAGAAGTGGTGTCTGATTTGAGAAAGAGCCCAGAAGTGGTGTCTGATTTGAGAAAGAGCTCAGGGCCCAGAAGTGGTGTCTCTGATTTGAGAAAGAGCCCAGAAGTGGTGTCTGATTTACAAAAGAGCTCAGAGCCCAGAGAGCTTGTTGACTAAAGTAACAGAACCCAAAGACAGACTAGCTGTTTAGGCTAGAAGCGTTAACATTAGAAGAGTCATTTTGACTCAATATTAATTTAAATTGCATCTGCCACTTTTAATAACTTATAATGCTCATGAGGCTTTCTAAGTTATATTCTTTAAGAATCAAAGGGTACAAACATATTAATTTGTAAGGCCCAAAAATGGATGTAGCAACTGAAAATTGCCACTTTAAACTGGGTTTCCCCTGCGGTTATGCAAGCACTATTGCACAAGTAAAGGTTTTTTGCTTTTCTTCTGAAACACAGACACAGAGACCTCACTCTTTGCAATGTTAGGTTTGTTAACAGACACACACACTGCCCAGCAAACCAAAATTGGTTTTGTGAAAGTTCCCAGAGCATTCGTTAGGTCGCGGCAAATGTTCACATAACAGAAAAACTGTCCAGTTGTGCTGATGATTATAGAATGTTTGTATAAAACATTCGCATGATATTGCAAGAACGTTCCCAGATGGAAAACATTTAATCTGTTCTTTAAAAGGTTCCCAGAATGTTTCATTAGGTTGTGGGAACAGTCTGGTGAGAACATTGTGGGGTCATCACAAAAGATATGTTCCCAAAACACAAAAACTGTCCAGTTGTGCAGATGATTCTACAATGTTTATTTTAGGTTACAAAAAAACATTAATCTGATGTTGCAAGAGCGTTCCTAGAACACATTTTGTCTGTTCTTTAAAGGTTCCCAGAATGTTTCATTAGGTTGTGGGAACAGTGTGGTGAGAACATTGTGGGGACAACACAAAATATACTGTATTTTCCCAAAACACAAAAACTGTTCAGTTGTGCAGATGATTCAACAATGTTTCTACAATATTTATTTAAGGGTGCCAAAAAACACTCACCTGATGTCCATAGAACACATTTAATCTGTTCTTTAACGGTTCCTTGTCACGATCATTGAGCGACGGGTCAGACCAAGGTGCAGCGTGATATGCGTACATATTTATTAAGACTAATAAACACTTGACAAAATAACAAAACAACGAAAACGTGAAGTCCTATGGGCTATACACACAACAAGCCTAACAGGAACACAAACAAGATCCCACAACTAAGGTAGGCAACCAGGCTACCTATGTATGATCCCCAATCAGAGACAACGAGCGACAGCTGCCTCTGATTGGGAATCACACCTGGCCAAACATAGAAATATCAAACTAGATCTAAACATAGATATACAATGACATAGATCTCAACTGAAACTCACACCCTGACCCAACCAACAAGAGTTCTCTAGATCAGGGCGTGACAGTACCCCCCCAAAGGTGCGTACTCCGGCCGCACCAACCTGAATCATTAGGGGAGGGTCCGGGTGGGCATTCAGCCTCGGAGGCGGCTCCGGGTGTGACGACCTCTCCCTCTCTGCCTCCCCATTGCACCCCTGGTCTGGTCTGGACCTCGGCGCGATGCTTCCCCTCTCACGATGCACCAAGCCCTGTCTGGACCCTGGTGTGGGAGGCCCCGAACCTGGAGAGGGGCTGACGTCTGGGCCTGGATCGGCAATCCTCCCGCGATGCACCAAGCCCTGTCTGGACCCTGGTGTGGGAGACCCCGACCCTGGAGAGGGGCTGACATCTGGGCCTGGAGTGGAGCCGCTGACCGGAGCTGAACTGGACTCCGGTGGAGCGGACTGCTCTGGCTCCGGAGTGGAGCTGCTGACCGGAGCTGGACTAGGCACAGGTGGAGCGGACTGCTCTGGCTCCGGAGTGGAGCCGCTGACCGGAGCTGAACTGGACCCCGGTGGCGTGGACTGCCCTGGCTCCGGAGTGGAACTGCTGACCGGAGCTGGACTGGGCACCACTGGTTTGGTGCGGGGAGCAGGTACGGGCCGTACTGGACTGGATACGCGCACCGCTGGTTTGGTGCGGAGAGCAGGTACGGGGCGTACCGGGCTGGCGACAGGCACCACTGGTTTGGTGCGAGGAGCTGGCACAGGCCGTACTGGGCTGTGGAGGCGCACTGGAGGTCTGGAGCGTAGAGCTGGCACAACCCGTCCTGGCTGGATGCCCACTTCCGCACGGTACGTGCGTGGCGTTAGCACAGGACGCACTGGACTGTGAACGCACACTGGAGACACAGTACGTAGAACCGGCGCAGGATATGCTGAACCGAGGAGGCGTACTGGAGACCAGGAGCGTTGAGCCGGCACAACCCGTTCTGGCTGGATGCCCATTTTCGCACGGCAAGTGCGTGGTGCTAGCACAGGACGCACTGGACTGTGCAGGCGCACTGGCGACAGTGCATATCTCCGCATAACACGGAGCCTGCACGGTCACACGCTTCTTAGCGTGAATACGGGGAGTTGGCTCTGCTCTGCTCTGAACCCTGGCTCCGCCAACCACCCCCCCAAAAATTTTTTGGGGGCTGCTTCTCGGGCTTTCTTCGTGACCGAGTCCTTTTAAGTCGCTGTTTCTCCTCCCTTGCTGCCTCTGTCTGCTCCCAAGGAAGGCAATCCATCCCAGCCTGGATCTCTTCCCATGTCCATGATCCCTTACCATTTAATATCTCCTCCCAAGTCCACGATTTCTGCTCCTCCTGGGCACGCTGCTTGGTCCTTGTTTGGTGGGATCTTCTGTCACGATTGTTGAGAGACGGGTCAGACCAAGGTGCAGCGTGATATGCGTACATATTTATTAAGACGAATAAACACTTGACAAAACAACGAAAACGTGAAGTCCTATGGGCTATACACACAACAAGCCTAACAGGAACACAAACAAGATCCCACAACTAAGGTAGGCAACCAGGCTACCTAAGTATGATCCCCAATCAGAGACAACGAGCGACAGCTGCCTCTGATTGGGAATCACACCCGGCCAAACATAGAAATATCAAACTAGATATAAACATAGATATACAATGACATAGATCTCAACTGAAACTCACACCCTGACCCAACCAACAAGAGTTCTCTAGATCAGGGCGTGACATTCCTAGAATGATTTCTGAAATCTTCCAACAGCGATTTCTGGAAAACTTGGGGATTTTTGGGAAAGTTACCAGAATTTTATAACCCTACGCAGTGGCGATTTTAGCATGTAAATCTTGGTGGGGTAAACAAAAAAAAAATGTTTTAGATGCATGCCAGCAAAGCCACTACACAACACAACACAACACTAAACAATACATTAATTGCACTCTAACAGTGACAAACGGTGCCCACAAACTGTTAGGGCCTACATAAAGCCGGACCCACCAGAGATGGGGACGAGGATGAGGATGAGGATGATGAGGGTTCAGAGGGCGAAGAGGTGGGACTGTCCTACCTGATGAAGGATGGCATTCAGGATGAGGAAGATGATGATGATGACTATGTTGAAGAGGAGGAGGAAGAGGATGGAGTAGGAGTCCAGGGAGAGAAACGGAAGAGGGACACAGAGGACGAGGGAGACGACAGTGATGGAGATGCCGACTAGCCCCTCCCCCTCCTGCCACAGAGCATGGGATCAGAACTAAGCTAGAAGAACAGGAAATCGTTTTTGGATTCTTTATTTTTCATTCATTGTATACCATGGATATTACTGTAGAAGCTACGTGTTTCATTTGTTTTTTTTGTACATGTTCCATACAAAAAGGAAAGCAGTTTTGAATTCCATACAAAAAGTGCTTTTGTAACATCACAAATGTGGATGTGGGGTGGGCTATAGTGTCCAGACAAGGTGATTTTTAACTCTTGGCAAAAATTTCTGGTTGCATGTAGTGGCACGTTTGGCCCATTTCAAGTCAGTGTCACGGAATCAGCCGAGGCTGCTCCTCCTCCTTGCTCGGGCAGGCTTCGGCGTTCGTCGTCCCCGGAGTACTAGCTGCCACCGATCTATGTTTCGGTGTTGGACTTGTTTTGTCCTGATTGTGTACACCTGTTCCCCATTATGTTGTATTGTATTCCCTATGTAACCCTCTGTCGTTCATTGTGTGTTGTGTGTTATTGTATTCGTCATCTGCAGTGTTTCGTGTGCGGGTTGTTTATCCTCCTTATGTGGAGATTGTTTTTCTACTCTGGTTACTTTCGAGTAAAGTACGTTTCCAGTAAGCTCTGTGTCCTGCGTTTGACTTCGCCTACCGCATTTCACCGTCGCATTCTGACAGAATAACACACCATCATGGAGTCAGCAGGATCGGCGGTGCCAAGGGGATCACTGGAGGAGCGCGTAATCCACCAAGAGGCCATGATCCAGAACCTGGGCACCACCATGCAAGGGGTGATGGAAACCTTGAGGCGATGGGAGAGTGGAGGTTTGCCCACACCTCCTCCTACGATACCACCACCATCAGCCATCGTTCCATCTCCGGAGTCCAGTGGGACTCGGCTCTCGCTCCCGAGGGCTTATGATGGCACCGCGGCCGGGTGTCAGGGTTTCCTACTCCAGGTTGAACTCTACCTAGCAACCATTCACCCGGCGCCCTCGGGATACGAGAGCGTGTCCGCCCTCATCTCCTGTCTGTCCGGCAAGGCGCTGGAGTGGGCCAACGCCGAATGGGGTGGGATAGACGCAGCTACGGTCAGCTATGCAGAGTTCACCCGCTGCTTCCGGGCAGTATTCGATCATCCCCCAGAGGGTAAAGCGGCGAGTGAGCGTCTATTCCACCTTAGACAGGGGAGGAGGAGCGCGCAGGAGTTCGCGCTGGACTTCCGGACGCTAGCTGCCAACACGGGATGGAATGAGAGGGCCCTCATCGACCACTACAGATGCAGCCTGAGGGAGGACGTGCGTCGGGAATTGGCCTGCAGGGACACCAACCTCAGCTTTGATCAACTGGTGGACATGTCGATTCGCCTGGATACCCTGTTGGCTACCCGCGGACGTCCGGAATCGGGGCCGTCCATTCCATCCCCCAGCACTTCCGACCCGACCCCTATGGAGCTCGGGGTGCTGGTGCTAGGGAGACCAGGAGGGAGACCAGGAGGGAGGCCGTCCCCTGCACCAACTGTGGCCGCAGAGGACACACTGCTGGTCGGTGCTGGGGAGGGTCTCCTAGGAATCGAGGCAGTGGGCAACGCACTGATGAGTCATTCCAGGTGAGTAGGCACCCAACTCACCCAGAGCTCTCTGCTGATCATATGTGTATTAAAGTGGTGTTTCCCGAGGTTTCTCCTCACTCCCAGCATAAGGCGCTAGTAGATTCAGGCGCAGCTGGGAATTTTATCGATCGCCAGTTCACCTATAAGTTAGGTATTCCTATCGTACCTGTTGATGTGCCCTTCCCCATTCATGCCCTAGATAGCCGCCCGTTGGGGTCAGGATTGATTAGGGAGGTCACGGCGCCTCTCCGGATGAAAACGCAGGAGGGTCATGAGGAGATAGTACATTTGTATTTGATTGATTCTCCTGCATTTCATGGCAGCAGAGAGCTCTCCAGGGATGGTCTGATCAGTGTACTGGGCGGTGTGTAGGCGTTTCCGTAGGGGCAACGACGGTGGAGAGCCCGAACCAAGTTCCCACTTTGCACATTCCACCTGAGTATGCCAATTTGGCTCTCGCCTTCAGTAAGAAGAAGGCGACTCAATTACCACCTCATCGACAGGGGGATTGTGCGATAGACCTCCAGGTAGGCGCTGCGCTTCCACGTAGTCACGTGTATCCTCTGTCTCAGGAGGAGACGGCCGCTATGGAGACCTACGTCACCGAATCTTTGAGACAGGGTTACATACGGCCGTCTACTTCCCTTGCATCCTTGAGTTTCTTTTTTGTGAAGAAGAAGGATGGGGGTTTTCGCCCGTGTATTGATTACCGTGGTCTAAATCAGATCACCATCAAATACAGCTATCCTCTCCCTCTGATTGCTAGTATGACGGAGTCATTACACAGGGCGCGATTCTTCACAAAATTGGATCTCAGGAGCGCGTACAACCTGGTGCGCATTAGGGAGGGAGATGAGTGGAAGACAGCATTCAGTACCACCTCGGGTCACTATGAGTACCTCGTCATGCCATACGGGTTAATGAATGCTCCTTCAGTCTTCCAATCATTTGTGGACAAGATTTTCCGGGACTTGCATGGACTGGGTGTTGTGGTATATATTGATGACATTCTAATATACTCCGCTACACGAGCCGAGCATGTGTCCCTGGTGTGTCGAGTGCTTGGTAGACTGTTGGAGCATGACCTGTATGCGAAGGCGGAGAAATGTCTGTTCTTCCAGGAGTCCATCTCCTTCCTGGGACATCGGTTGTCCGCGTCAGGGGTAGAGATGGAGATTGACCGCGTTTCTGCCGTGCGTAATTGGCAGACTCCCACCACGGTAAAGGAGGTGCAGCGCTTCTTGGGTTTTGCCAATTACTACCGGAGGTTTATCCGGGGCTTTGGACAGGTAGCAGCTCCCATTACCTCTCTGCTAAAGGGGGGTCCGGTGCGCCTGCAGTGGTCAGCTGAGGCGGACAGGGCGTTTAAACGTCTGAAGGACCTGTTTACCTCGGCTCCGGTGCTGGCGCATCCGGATCCCTCTTTGGTATTCCAGGTGGAGGTGGACGCTTCCGAGGCTGGGATCGGCGCTGTGCTGTCTCAGCGCTCGGGTACGCCACCTAAACTCCGCCCCTGTGCTTTCTATTCTAAGAAGCTCAATCTGGCGGAGCGCAATTATGACGTGGAGGATAGGGAGCTGCTGGCTGTGGTTCAAGCCCTGAAAGTGTGGAGACATTGGCTTGAGGGGACTAAACACCCTTTTCTCATTCTGACTGACCATCGTAACCTGGAGTACATCCGGGCAGCGAGGAGGCTGAATCCTCGCCAGGCAAGGTGGTCAATGTTTCTTTCCTGCTTTGTATTTAAGCTCACCTATAGACCAGGGTCCCAGAACGCTAAGGCAGACGCCCTGTCCAGACTATATGACACAGAGGAGAGGTCCATTGAGCCCACTCCCATACTCCCGGAGTCTTGTTTAGTGGCACCGGTGGTGTGGGAGGTGGATGCGGAAATTGAGCGGGCGTTACGTTCCGACCCTACTCCGCCACAGTGTCCAGAGGGTCGGAGGTACGTGTCGCTCGAGGTTCGCGATCGTTTGATATACTGGACTCACACGTCACCCTCCTCTGGTCATCCGGGTATTGGTCGGACAGTGCACTGCCTTAGTGAGAAGTACTGGTGGCCAACCTTAGCTAAGGACGTGAGGGTTTATGTTTCCTCCTGCTCGGTGTGCGCCCAGTGTAAGGCACCTAGACACTTGCCCAGGGGGAAGTTACAACCCCTACCCGTTCCACAACGGCCGTGGTCTCACCCATCGGTGGATTTTGTCACGGACCTTCCCCCCTCCCAGGGGAACACTACGATCTTGGTCGTTGTGGATCAGTTTTCTAAAGCCTGCCGTCTCATTCCCCTGCCAGGTCTCCCTACTGCCCTACAAACTGCTGAGGCACTGTTTACACACGTCTTCCGGCACTATGGGGTGCCTGAGGATATAGTGTCTGATCGGGGTCCCCAGTTCACCTCTAGAGTCTGGAGGGCATTTATGGAACGTCTGGGGTTCTCGATTAGCCTTACCTCAGGTTTTCACCCCGAGAGTAATGGGCAGGTGGAGAGAGTTAACCAGGATGTGGGTAGGTTTCTGAGGTCATATTGCCAGGACCGGCAAGAGGAGTGGTCGGGATATATTCCCTGGGCAGAGATAGCCCAAAACTCCCTCCGCCATTCGGCCACTAACCTTACGCCTTTCCAGTGTGTGTTAGGTTATCAGCCGGTTCTGGCACCTTGGCATCAGAGCCAGACCGAAGCCCTTGCGGTGGACGAGTGGTTTCGGCGCTCGGAAGAAACTTGGAACGCTGCGCATGTCCATCTGCAGGGGGCCATCAGGCGGTAAAAGGCGAGCGCCGATCGCCACCGCAGTGAGGCTCCGATGTATGCACCGGGAGACCGGGTCTGGCTCTCGACCCGAAACCTGCCCCTTCGCCTGCCCTGCCGGAAGCTGGGTCGGCGGTTTGTGGGGCCCTTTAAAGTCCTGAGGAGATTGAACGAGGTATGTTATAGGTTACAACTGCCCATTAATTACCGCATTAACCCCTCGTTCCATGTGTCTCTCCTCAGGCCGGTGGTGGCTGGTCCACTCCAGGAGAATGAGGTACAAGAGGCTCCTCCGCCCCCGTTGGACATCGAGGGGGCTCCGGCATACTCAGTCCGTTCCATCTTGGATTCGAGGCGTCGGACGGGGGGCCTGCAGTATCTCGTGGAGTGGGAGGGGTACGGTCCGGAGGAACGGTGCTGGGTCCCCAGGAGGGACATTCTAGATCCCTCCATGTTGAGGGACTTCCACCGGAGTCATCCGACTCGCCCTGCTCCGCGTCCTCCTGGCCGTCCCCGAGGCCGGGGTCGGCGCACGGCTGGAGCCGCGCGTCAAGGGGGGGGGGGTGCTGTCATGGAATCAGCCGAGGCTGCTCCTCCTCCTTGCTCGGGCAGGCTTTGGCGTTCGGATCAGAACTAAGCTAGAAGAACAGGAAATCGTTTTTGGATTCTTTATTTTTCATTTTTGTATACCATAGATATTACTGTAGAAGCTACGTGTCATTCTTTTTTTTTGTACATGTTCAATACAAAAAGGAAAGCAGTTTTGAATTCCATACAAAAAGTGCTTTTGTAACATCACAAATGTGGATGTGGGGTGGGCTATAGTGTCCAGACAAGGTGATTTTTAACTCTTGGCAAAAATTTCTGGTTGCATGTAGTGGCACGTTTGGCCCATTTCAAGTCAGTGTCACGGAATCAGCTAGCACTGCAATACAGTGCCTTAGACCACTGTTTCGCTCCATCCACCAATGCCACGTTGCACCACAGACTGTCCAGGAGTTGGCGGATGCTTTAGTCCAGGTCTGGGAGGAGATCCCTCAGGAGACCATCCGCCACTTCATCAGGAGCATGCCCAGGCGTTGTAGGGAGGTCATACAGGCACGTGGAGGCCACACACACTACTGAGCCTCATTTTGACTTGTTTTAAGGACATTACATCAAAGTTGGATCAGCCTGTAGTGTGGTTTTCCACTTTAATTTTGAGGGTGACTCCAAATCCAGAACTCCATGGGTTGATACATTTGATTTCCATTGATAATTTGTGTGTGATTTTGTTGTCAGCACATTCAACTATGTAAAGAAAAAAGTATTTAATAAGATTATTTCATTCATTCATATCTAGGATGTGTTGTTTAAGTGTTCCCTTAATTTTTTTGAGCAGTGTATAAGAGGAGGCTGGTGGGAGGAGCTATAGGAGGACATGCTCTTTGGAACTGGAATGGAATCAATGGAACGGTATCAGCCACATCAAACAAATGGAAACCACACGTTTGACTCCGTTCCATTCTAGCCATTACAATGAGCCCGTCCTCCCACCAGCCTCCACTGGTTTATATGTAGATGTGTGGCCAATGAGTAATGTTTAACAGTGAGCCGGGCAGAAGGGAACCATAGTGAGTCGTTAGCCCTTCCTATCTGTTCACCTACACCACCCACAACCTCATATGTAACCTACCTGTGCTGTATTGTAGGGATTGCTGACTGTTTCCTCAGTACTTTGTTTAGGACCTGGGATTTGATACCTTAATAGATTGTCAGATGGTGTTGTCATCAATTCACTTTTTATTCCACAGTCAAACAGCCAATTTGTAAGTAAAAAAAAAAATATATTATTGTGGTCCTCTGTAGCTCAATTGGTAGAGCATGGCGCTTGTAACCCCAGGGTAGTGGGTTCGATCCCCGGGACCACCCATACGTAAAAATGTATGCACACATGACTGTAAGTCGCTTTGGATAAAAGCGCCTGCTAAATGGCTTATTATATTACATAAAGCTGTCCCAACAGCAGAGCTTGGGGTCATTGTCTATTTGGAAGACCCATTTGCGACCAAGCTTTAACTTCCTGACTGATGTCTTGAGATGTTGCTTCAGTATATCCACATAATTTTCCTTCTTCATGATGCCATCTATTTTGTGAAGTGCACCAGTCCCTCCTGCAGCAAAGCACCCCCACAGCATGATGCTGCCACCCCCGTGCTTCACGGTTGGGATGGTGTTCTTCGGCTTGCAAGCGACCCTCTTTTTCCTCCAAACATAATGATGGTCATTATGGCCAAACTGTTCTATCAGACCAGAGGACATTTCTCCAAAAGTACGATCTTTGTCCCCATGTGCAGTTGCAAACTGTAGTCTGACTTTTTTATGGCAGTTTTGGAGCAGTGGCTTCTTCCTTGCTGAACGGCCTTTCAGGTTATGTTGATATTGGACTCATTTTACTGTGGATATAGATACTTTTGTACCTGTTTCCTCCAGCATCTTCACAAGGTCCTTTGCTGTTGTTCTGGGATTGAGTTGCACTTTTCGCACCAAAGTACGTTAATTTCAAGGAGACAGAACGCGTCTCCTTCCTGAGCGGTATGACGGCTGCGTGGTCCCATGGTGCTTATACTTGCGTACTATTGTTTGTACAGATGAATGTGGTACCTTCAGGCATTTGGAAATTGCTCCCAAGGATGAACCAGACTTGTGGAGGTCTACAATTTTTATTCTGAGGTCTTGGCTGATTTCTTTTGATTTTCCCATGATGTCAAGCAAAGAGGCACTGAGTTTGAAGGTAGGCCTTGAAATACATCCACAGGTACACATCCAATTGAATCAAATGATGTCAATTAGCCTATCAGAAGCTTCTAAAGCCATGACATCATTTTCTGGAATATTCCAAGCTGTTTAAAGGCACAGTCAACTTAGTGTATGTAAACCTCTGAACCACTGGAATTGTGATACAGTGAATTATAAGTGAAATAATCTGTCTGTAAACAATTGTTGGAAAAATTACTTGTGTCATGCACAAAGTAGATGTCCTAACTGACTTGCAAAAACTATAGTTTGTTAACAAGACATTTGTGGAGTGGTTGAAAAACAAGTTTTAACCTAAGTGTATGTAAACTTCCGACTTCAACTGTATATATAAAAATTAGCTAGCTAGCTAACGTTAGCGTATTCACTAGCTAGCACAGCATAGCTAGCTAGCTAAGGACACTGCACTAACTTGGCAGCTAACACAGGCTGCGATTTCATGGAAACTAGCTAATCCATTGTGATTTAATTATAATGACAATACCAGCTACAGTTTGCTAGCTTGGAGGAAGTATATAGTGTTGTGTGCATTGCGTCTGTGCACTTAGCTAGCTACCATCCCTTAGCCTACATTGCATATGAAGTGTGACTCATCAGAGAAAATGCCCTCTTGTTTTCTTTTTTTTCCTGTTCACTCCCCCACGTGGGGGTTTGTGCTCTCTGATTGGCTCAAAGACAAGTTGTTGTCCGCTGACAAGCATTGCGATTCTACAAGTAGAATCAATATAGGTTCGTCACTATCGGTTTGGCACGCAAGCATGTACCACTTTTGTTCTAGCAAGAGAAGGAATAGCCTCCCACTGTGATAAGTAGCTGTCGGCAGTGAGCTTCTTTAGTGTGTTTCATGCTTTACAGTACACACACACATATACACTGAGTCTACCAAACATTAGGAACACCTTCCTAATAATGAGTTGCACACATACACAATCCGTGTCTCAATTGTCTCAAGGCAACGGAAGAAGAAAAAAAAAGACATCCTCCCCTTCATCTACACTGATTGAAGTGGATTTAACAAGTGACATCAATAAGGGATCGTATCTTTCACCTGGATTCACCTGGTCAGTCTTTGTCATGGAAAGAGCAGGTGTTCTTAATGTTCTGTTTGTTTACAGCAGGTCATTTCATAGGGAACTGTTGGAACTGTCGGAACTGTCGGAGGTACTCTGGTATTGTTGAATCACAAACGTGTTTAGAACAGTGGCGGTCGGTGCCGTTGAAGATGAGGGAGGACAATTTTTTTTTAAATGAGAATGGCCTTATTTCTATTACAGCATATTGGATGACTGTCGTTCATATTCCATTCACCCAGTTCAATGTAACAGCGATAGGTTTTTCCTGTACCCATCATGAGATCGCCACAACCTAGCCTATGAATTAAAGTTTCCAACGTAGATGCACGTAGAGAGTAAATTTGAGTAATGAATGGGACAGACATTGACACATTCAATACCGCCTTGCACAATCTCGCCTCTGCATCTAGCTGATCTAGGGTGTAATCATCAGTCCAACAGTTGCAAACGAGAGTTTCGTTCCGTTTGTTTCCGTTTAAGAAACGTTTTTTCAACTTATCGGCGAAACGAATAAACCCCTGTTCACACGCAAACACAGTTCACTTTCATATAGAGTGCCACAGTATGAGTCATAATACCCATAAAACCTAGCGGTCAAACGGGGAAATGGGTCCAATCGTTTTTTCACCATTTATTTTTAGGGGATTTTTAGAAACACTTCAAATAAGGGGCTGTGTTTCGTATAGGCATACCCTGGCGTGACGTTTCAATCACCGCGTAAATCTCTCTCGGACAAGGCAACTTTTTGTTTAGTATAGTTTTATATAAAAAGGTTAACATTTTTTTAGTGTTTCACGATTTTAATTTTTATGATATTCACTGAGGAGGATGGTCCTCCCCTTCCTCCTCTGAGGAGCCTCCACTGGTTGAGAATAAAGGAGCCAACATGGCGTCCATTTTAAAACCTGGCCCAACTCTCTTAATGTATGACTCTGCATACACCTACTGTACATCAGCCCTTAACATGAAAGGGCGATATGTTCCACCACACCCATCACAACGCTACCAAAATTAGAGACAGTTTTATATAATTAGTGAGAATTAGATTGGGACACTCCTCAACACACCTCAGACTGTGTCCCACTTGTTGACTCGACACAGAAACAAATCCTCTCAACTAGGGGTAAAACTAAGCCTAAATATTTGGACTGTAGGGAAACCCAGCCAGTCTGGCCGGCCGGCCGCGGTGGGTGGAGCAGCATCACACTCATTACAAGCTCCTAGGCTGCATTCCAAATGGCACCCTATCCCCTATATAGTGCACTACTTTTAACCAGGGTCCAGGTCACATGTAGTGCACTATATGGGGAATAGGGTGCCATTTGGAATACAACCATTACAAGCTCCTGCTGCAGTTAGCTCATCTGGGGGGGATTTTCATGTTTCAAACAGAGCACCTGTAAGGTACTGTACTGTGTGGTAAAGTTAGTTCATCTGAGCATGGTAAAGGAGGAAAACGGTGGATTAAATAAAAAACAGTCACGGCGTATTGTTCATCACACAGTCAAAAGCAAAAAGGCCACCATTTGGTGGACCTGACTTCTGGATTTGACCACTTTTTTTCCCTTTTATTTTGTCTCTGAAGTAAAGAAAACGTTCTTTGCTTTTTTAAAAATGTTTTTAAGAGAATTCTCTTCCGTCTGCAGTCTCTGTTTAAGTGGACAGTAGAGGATCAATCTGGTGTAGGTTGGGCTCACCACATAGAGTACGTCCTAAATGCTACCCTATTCCCTATATAGTGCACTACTTCTGACCAGGGCCATTGTATAAAGTAGTGGACTATAAACGGAATAGGGTACCATTTGTTGCTCATCACACCACAGTCTCTGTGTTGGGGTTAGCTAACGTCAGCCAGTTACCTCTCTGTCGTCCTTTAACTCATCGATTGTCAGCGCCTTCTCTCAACACCTCCTAAGGTAAATATACATCACGTTAATCTATCTGTTTATCTGTTGTTTATCTGTTTAGCAATCGTTAAGCTGTTTATCTGTTGTTTTTTTGTTGTTCATCTGTTTATATGTTCTTCATCTGTTTATCTGTTGTTTATCTGTTGTTTATCTGTTGTTTATCTGTTGTTTATCTGTTGTTTATCTGTTGTTAATCTGTTGTTTATCTGTTGTTTATCTGTTGTTTATCTGTTGTTAGTCTGTTGTTTATCTGTTGTTTATCTGTTGTTAGTCTGTTGTTAGTCTGTTGTTGATCTGTTGTTTATCTGTTGTTTATCTGTTGTTTATCTGTTGTTTATCTGTTGTTAGTCTGTTGTTTATCTGTTGTTTATCTGTTGTTAGTCTGTTGTTAGTCTGTTGTTGATCTGTTGTTTATCTGTTGTTTATCTGTTGTTTATCTGTTGTTTATCTGTTGTTTATCTGTTGTTTATCTGTTGTTAGTCTGTTGTTAGTCTGTTGTTGATCTGTTGTTTATCTGTTGTTTATCTGTTGTTTATCTGTTGTTTATCTGTTGTTAGTCTGTTGTTTATCTGTTGTTAGTCTGTTGTTGATCTGTTGTTTATCTGTTGTTTATCTGTTGTTTATCTGTTGTTTATCTGTTGTTAGTCTGTTGTTAGTCTGTTGTTTATCTGTTGTTAGTCTGTTGTTTATCTGTTGTTTATCTGTTGTTTATCTGTTGTTTATCTGTTGTTAGTCTGTTGTTAGTCTGTTGTTTATCTGTTGTTAGTCTGTTGTTTATCTGTTGTTTATCTGTTGTTAGTCTGTTGTTAGTCTGTTGTTTATCTGTTGTTTATCTGTTGTTTATCTGTTGTTAGTCTGTTGTTAGTCTGTTGTTTATCTGTTGTTAGTCTGTTGTTTATCTGTTGTTTATCTGTTGTTTATCTGTTGTTTATCTGTTGTTAGTCTGTTGTTAGTCTGTTGTTTATCTGTTGTTAGTCTGTTGTTAGTCTGTTGTTTATCTGTTGTTTATCTGTTGTTAGTCTGTTGTTAGTCTGTTGTTTATCTGTTGTTAGTCTGTTGTTTATCTGTTGTTAGTCTGTTGTTTATCTGTTGTTTATCTGTTGTTAGTCTGTTGTTTATCTGTTGTTAGTCTGTTGTTTATCTGTTGTTAGTCTGTTGTTTATCTGTTGTTTATCTGTTGTTAGTCTGTTGTTAGTCTGTTGTTTATCTGTTGTTAGTCTGTTGTTTATCTGTTGTTAGTCTGTTGTTTATCTGTTGTTTATCTGTTGTTAGTCTGTTGTTTATCTGTTGTTTATCTGTTGTTAGTCTGTTGTTAGTCTGTTGTTAGTCTGTTGTTAGTCTGTTGTTAGTCTGTTGTTTATCTGTTGTTAGTCTGTTGTTAGTCTGTTGTTTATCTGTTGTTTATCTGTTGTTAGTCTGTTGTTAGTCTGTTGTTAGTCTGTTGTTAGTCTGTTGTTTATCTGTTGTTTATCTGTTGTTTATCTGTTGTTTATCTGTTGTTTATCTGTTGTTAGTCTGTTGTTAGTCTGTTGTTTATCTGTTGTTTATCTGTTGTTAGTCTGTTGTTAGTCTGTTGTTTATCTGTTGTTTATCTGTTGTTAGTCTGTTGTTAGTCTGTTGTTTATCTGTTGTTAGTCTGTTGTTAGTCTGTTGTTTATCTGTTGTTTATCTGTTGTTTATCTGTTGTTAGTCTGTTGTTTATCTGTTGTTTATCTGTTGTTTATCTGTTGTTTATCTGTTGTTTATCTGTTGTTAGTCTGTTGTTTATCTGTTGTTTATCTGTTGTTTATCTGTTGTTAGTCTGTTGTTAGTCTGTTGTTAGTCTGTTGTTAGTCTGTTGTTGATCTGTATCTGTTGTTTATCTGTTGTTTATCTGTTGTTTATCTGTTGTTTATCTGTTGTTTATCTGTTGTTAGTCTGTTGTTAGTCTGTTGTTAGTCTGTTGTTAGTCTGTTGTTAGTCTGTTGTTAGTCTGTTGTTAGTCTGTTGTTGATCTGTATCTGTTGTTTATCTGTTGTTTATCTGTTGTTTATCTGTTGTTAGTCTGTTGTTTATCTGTTGTTTATCTGTTGTTTATCTGTTGTTAGTCTGTTGTTTATCTGTTGTTAGTCTGTTGTTAGTCTGTTGTTAGTCTGTTGTTAGTCTGTTGTTAGTCTGTTGTTAGTCTGTTGTTAGTCTGTTGTTTATCTGTTGTTGATCTGTTGTTTATCTGTTGTTAGTCTGTTGTTTATCTGTTGTTTATCTGTTGTTAGTCTGTTGTTTATCTGTTGTTAGTCTGTTGTTAGTCTGTTGTTTATCTGTTGTTAGTCTGTTGTTTATCTGTTGTTTATCTGTTGTTTATCTGTTGTTAGTCTGTTGTTAGTCTGTTGTTGATCTGTATCTGTTGTTTATATGTGTAACGAGGTGTGAAAGAAGGAGTCAGGTTCAGGAGGTAAAATACCGAAGTCCAGAGTTTAATACGTTTGCATAAATCAAACGCCCCAAGCATCAAACGAAACTGTACAAGGGAAAACATCCACCTTGGCAATGACACAGTGAAATGTAGCTCAACCGAGCTACACGCTCTCACAACAAAACAATCACTCACAAAGACAAGGGGAACATAGGGAACACTTATACACATACTAATTAGGGGAATGAGCACCAGGTGTGTGTTGACAAGACATGACAAGTGGAGTGATGAGAATGGGATCGGCAGTAGCTAGTACTCCGGTGACGACGAACGCTGAAGCCTGCCCGAACCGGGAGGGGGGGCAGCCTCGGCGGATGTCGTGACAGTACCCCCCACCCCCCACCCCCCGACGCGCGGCTCCAGCAGTGCGTCAACCCCGGCCTCGGGGACGGCCAGGAGGACGCGGAGCAGGGCGAGTCGGATGGCGACGGTGGAAATCCCTCAACAGGGAGGGATCGAGGATGTCCTCCACCTTGGGACACAGCACCGTTCCTCCGGACCGTACCCCTCCCACTCCACGAGATACTGAAGGCCCCCCACCCGACGCCTTGCATCCAGGATGGAACAGACCGAGTACGCCGGGGCCCCCTCAATGTCCAGAGGAGGTGGAGGAACCTCCCGTACCTCAGACTCCTGGAGCGGACCAGCTACCACAGGCCTGAGGAGAGACACATGAAACGAGGGGTTAATACGGTAATCGGGGGGAGTAACAACCTGTATGTCACCTCGTTTATTCTCCTCAGGACTTTAAACGGCCCCACAAACCGCGGGCTCAGCTTCCGGCAGTGCAGGCGGAGGGGCAGATTCCGGGTCGAGAGCCAGATCCGTTCCCCCGGTACAAACACCGGGGCCTCCCTGCGGTGGCGGTCAGCGTTGGCCTTCTGACGACGCACGACGCGCTGGAGGCGAACGTGGGCAGCATCGCAAGTCTCCTCCGCGCGCCGAAACCAGTCATCCACCGCGGGAGCCTCGGTCTGGCTCTGGTGCCACAGTGCCAGGACCGGTTGGTACCCCAAAACACATTGGATGGGTGTTAGGTTAGTGGAGGAGTGGCGGAGAGAGTTCTGAGCATATTCTGCCCATGGCAGGAACACCGACCACTCCCCCAGCCGGTCCTGACAGTAGGTCTGCAGGAACCTACCCACATCTTGATTCACCCTTTCCACCTGCCCATTGCTCTCAGGCTGACCGAGACCCCTAGACGTTCCATGAACGCCTTCCAGACTCTAGACGTGAACTGGGGACCTCGGTCGGATACTATATCTTCTGGTACCCCGTAGTGCCGGAAGACGTGAGTAAACAGAGCCTCCGCAGTTTGTAGGGCCGTGGGGAGACCGGGCAGAGGAAGGAGGCGGCATGACTTTGAAAAGCGGTCCACAATGACCAGGATCATGGTGTTACCTTGGTAGGGGGGAAGATCAGTGAGAAAATCAATACTCAGGTGAGACCATGGTCGTTGTGGAACTGGTAAAGGTTGTAGCTTACCAGCTGGGTGGTGCCTAGGTGCCTTACTCTGGGCGCACACTGAGCATGAGGAAACATACACCCTCATGTCCTTAGCCAAGGTAGGCCACCAGTACTTCTCGGTCAGGCAGCGCATTTTACGACCGATACCTGGATGACCAGAGGAAGATGACGTGTGTGCCCAGTAGATCAGACGATCACGGATAAGCGCAGGCACGTACTGCAGCCCAGCTGGACACTGCGGCAGAGATGGATCTGTAAGTAATGCCTGCACTATATCTGCGTCCATCGCCCATACTACCGGCGCCACAATGCATGAGGCCGGGAGTATGGGGGTATTGTCTCTGGACCTCTCCTCTGTGTCATACAGCCGAGACAGTGTGTCTGCCTTCACGTTCTTCGTACCCGGAATGTATGAGAGTGTGAAATCAAACCGGGTGAAGAAGAGGGCCCACCTGGCCTGGCGAGGATTCAGCCTCCTCGCTGCCCGAATGTACTTCAGGTTACGGTGGTCTGTCCAGATGAAGCTGCGACCTTGCCAAAACCCTGAATAAACCTTTAATAGTAATTGGCAAAGCCAAGGAAGCGCTGCACCTCCTTTACCGTGGTTGGAGTCGGCCAATTACGCACGGCTGCAATGCGGTCTCCCCATCTCCACACCTGTGGTGGTAATGCGATATCCGAGGAAGGAGATTGACTGCTGGAAAAACTCACACTTCTCTGCCTTGGCATAAAGATCATTTTCCAGCAGTCGGACCAGTACTTTGCGAACCAGGGACACATGCTCGGCGCGCGTAGCGGAATACACCAGGATGTCATCGATGTAGACCACCACACAACGACCAAGCATGTCTCCAAACACCTCGTTCACAAAGGACTGGAAAATGGATGGAGCATTCATCAAACCGTAGGGCATCACCAGGTATTCATAATGCCCCGAGTGTCACGGTTTCGGCCGAGGCTGCCTCTCTCCCTTGTTCGGGCAGGCTTCGGCGTTCGTCGTCTCCGGAATTCTAGCTGCCACCGCTAGATGTTTCATGTTCGTTTGCTTTTGTCTGTTTGTTTACACACCTGTTTCTGTTTTGACGTAATTAGTGTCCTATAAGTTTCTCGTTGTGTTTGTCTAGTGTTGTGTGTGATTGTTTCCGTCAGTGTTGTGTTTTGCTCGGTTGAGCGTATTGTCTCCACTGTGCTGGAGCTTATTTTGCACTTGGTTGTGCACCGTTACATTTTGTCGCACCTGTTAGTGCGCATTTACCTTTCGCCTTCGTGCGGGTTTTGCTGTCGGGCTTAGTTGTCCTGTTGCCTGTGTTGGGCCAGTAATACAGCCTTTGGAACATTCAGTCTGCGTCCTGCGTTTGATTCCTACACTACACCTACAACACGCCCTGACAGAATCACACACCGGCAATGGAATCAGCAGGAGCCGAAGCAGCCCAGACGAGACTGGAAGCCCAGGTTCGGGACCAGCAAGAGCAGCTCCTGCAGATGGGGACCGCCCTGCAGGAGGTGATTACCACACTCCGAGGCTGGGGTTCGCCTCCACCGCCGCCCGCCCTGCCAGCACCATCGGCCAGCCCGCCCATTCCAGCGCCGGAACCTCGAGGAGTCCGACTATCTCTCCCGAGGGCCTACGACGGGACCGCGGCTGGGTGTCAGGGATTCCTGCTCCAGGTAGAGCTATACCTGGCCACAGTGCACCCGGCACCTTCAGGGCATGAGAGCGTGTCCGCCCTGATCTCCTGCCTGGCCGGAAAAGCGTTGGAGTGGGCC
The DNA here is from genome assembly GCF_020615455.1 of Coregonus clupeaformis. Taxonomy (NCBI): domain Eukaryota; kingdom Metazoa; phylum Chordata; class Actinopteri; order Salmoniformes; family Salmonidae; genus Coregonus; species Coregonus clupeaformis. The sequence continues at coordinate 37,482,576 of NC_059226.1, read as the reverse complement.
AACGCGGAGTGGAGGAAGATCGACGCCACGACGATTACGTACACCGAGTTCTCCCGCCGCTTCAGGGCGGTGTTTGACCATCCCCCGGAGGGGAAAGCGGCGGGGGAGCGTCTGGTCTTCCTCCGGCAGGGGAGGAGAAGTGCCCAGGAATTCGCACTCGAATTCCGTACTCTGGCGGCAGATGCAGGGTGGAATGATCGGGCCCTCATCGATCTATACCGATGCAGCCTACGAGAGGACGTCCGTCGGGAGCTGGCTTGTAGGGACACCAGCCTCACTTTCGACCAGCTGGTTGATATGTCCATCAGGCTGGATACCTTGCTGGCTACCCGCGGGACGTCCTGCGGAGGGTCCGTCCATTCCACCCTCCAGCGTCTCCGAGCCTTGTCCTATGGAGCTCGGGGCGCTGGCGCTAGAGAGAGGAGGAGTCGGCAGGCTAGGGGGTCCATCCACTGCACCAACTGTGGTCGGGGAGGACACACCGCGGCTAGGTGCTGGGGATGGCCTCCTAGGGGAGATGACGACAGGTCCCGCACTGGGGATTCCCTCCAGGTGAGTAGGCGCCCCACTCACCCAGAGCTCACTGTTGCCCATTTTTGTATGCCTGTACGTTTTCCACAGGTAGCACCTCATTCCCAGCATAAGGCGCTGGTAGATTCAGGCGCAGCTGGGAATTTTATTGATAAAAAGTTTTGTTTAGCGTTAGGGATTCCCCTCATTCCTGTTGATGTTCCTTTTCCCGTTCACGCCCTAGATAGTCGTCCGTTGGGTACGGGCTTAATCAGGGAGGTCACGGCGCCACTTAGGATGTGTGCGCAGGGGGATCATCAGGAGATGATTCAGCTGTTCCTGATTGACTCTCCTGCGTATCCGGTGGTGCTGGGCATGCCCTGGTTGAGTACCCATAACCCAGCGATTTCGTGGCAGGAGAGGGCTCTGATGGAGTGGTCTGCTCAGTGTGTGGGTAGATGTTTGGGCGTTTCCGTAGGGGCTACCTCGGTGGAGAGTCCAAACCAGGTGCCCGCATTGCACGTTCCACCTGAGTATGGGGATTTGGCGTTCAGTAAGGCGAGGGCGATGCGGTTGCCGCCCCATAGGCAGGGGGATTGTGCGATAAACCTCCAGGCAGGAGCTGCGCTTCCACGGAGCCATGTGTATCCTCTGTCTCAGGAGGAGAAGAAAGCTATGGAGATTTACATAGACGAATCGCTGAGACAAGGATACATACGGCCGTCCACTTCCCCCGCGTCATCGAGTTTCTTTTTCGTGAAGAAAAAGGATGGTGGTTTGCGTCCGTGCATCGATTACCGTGGTCTCAATCAGATTACGGTGAAGTATAGTTATCCACTCCCGCTGATTGTGACCATGACTGAGTCGTTGCATGGGGCGCGTTTCTTCACGAAATTAGATCTCAGGAGCGCGTACAACTTGGTGCGCATCAGGGAGGGTGATGAATGGAAAACAGCCTTTAGTACCACCTCGGGCCATTACGAGTATCTGGTCATGCCATACGGGTTGATGAACGCTCCATCAGTTTTCCAATCATTTGTGGATGAGATCTTCAGGGACATGCAGGGGCAGGGGGTGGTGGTGTACATTGATGACATTCTCGTGTACTCACCTACCCGTGTCGAGCATGTGGCCCTGGTGCACAGGGTGTTGCGGAGGCTGGTGGAGCACGACCTGTATGTGAAGGCAGAGAAGTGTCTGTTTTTCCAGGAGTCGGTCTCCTTTTTGGGCTATCAGTTGTCTGCGTCAGGGGTGAAGATGGAGGTAGACCGGGTGTCGGCCGTGCGTAATTGGCAAACACCAACCACTGTGAAGGAGGTGCAGCAGTTTTTGGGGTTTGCAAATTACTACAGGAGGTTTATCCGGGGTTTTGGACAGGTGGCAGCTCCCATCACGTCTCTGTTGAAGGGGGTCCGGTGCGTCTGCAGTGGTCGGCCGAGGCGGACAGGGCGTTTGGGAGGCTGAAGGACCTGTTTACCTCGGCCCCGGTGCTGGCGCATCCGGATCCCTCTTTGCCGTTCCAAGTAGAGGTGGACGCGTCGGAGGCCGGTTTAGGAGCCGTGCTTTCACAACGGTCTGGCGCGCCACCTAAACTCCGCCCCTGTGCTTTTTATTCTAAGAAGCTCAGTCCGGCGGAGCGGAACTATCACGTAGGGGACAGGGAGCTGTTAGCCGTGGTACAGGCTCTAAAGGTGTGGAGGCACTGGCTTGAGGGGGCTCAACACCCTTTCCTCATTTTGACGGACCACCGTAACCTGGAGTACATCCGGGCGGCGAGGAGGCTGAACCCTCGCCAGGCAAGATGGAGTATGTTCTTGACCAGGTTTACTTTTAAGATCACGTACATCCCTGGGTCACAGAATGGCAAGGCAGATGCGCTGTCTCGGCGGTATGACGCGGAGGAGAGGTCCGTGGAGCCCACTCCCATACTGCCTGAGTCGTGTCTGGTGGCACCGGTAGTGTGGGAGGTCGATGCTGAACTCGAGCGGGCGTTACGCACCGACCCTAGTCCACCACAGTGCCCGGAGGGTCGGAAGTACGTTCCGCTCGAGGTTCGGGATCGATTGATCTATTGGGCTCACACGTCACCCTCCTCTGGACATCCGGGTATCGGCCGGACAGTGCACTGTCTTAGTGCCAAGTACTGGTGGCCCACGTTGGCAAGGGATGTGAGGGTTTATGTTTCCTCCTGCTCGGTGTGCGCCCAGTGTAAGCGCCTAGACATCTACCTAGGGGTAAGTTGCTACCCCTGCCCGTTCCACAATGGCCATGGTCCCACCTATCAGTGGACTTTATAACAGACCTTCCCCTCTCCCAAGGGAATACTACCATCCTGGTCGTTGTGGACCGGTTCTCTAAGGCCTGTCGTTTGCTCCCCATGCCGGGTTTCCTACGGCCCTGCAAACTGCCGAGGCACTGTTTACCCATGTGTTCCGGCACTACGGGGTACCCGAGGACATTGTGGCTGATCGGGGTCCCCAATTCACCTCCAGGGTCTGGAGAGCGTTTATGGAGCGGTTGGGGGTCTCGGTGAGCCTCACCTCGGGTTACCACCCGGAGAGCAATGGGCAGGTGGAACGCGTAAACCAGGATGTGGGTAGGTTTCTCAGAACATACTGCCAGGACCGGCCGGAGGAGTGGTCAAGGTACGTTCCCTGGGCCGAGATGGCCCAGAATTCCCTACGCCATTCCTCCACTAACCTAACTCCATTTCAATGTGTGTTGGGTTACCAGCCGGTTCTGGCACCATGGCAGCAGAGCCAGATCGAGGCTCCTGCGGTGGATGAGTGGGCGCGGCGCTCGGAGGAGACTTGGAACGCTGCACACGTCCACCTGCAGCGGGCCCTCCGACGTCAGAAGGCGAGCGCTGATCTCCACCGCAGTGAGGCACCGGTGTACGCACCTGGTGATCGAGTCTGGCTCTCTACCAGAAACCTGCCCCTCCGCCTGCCCTGTCGGAAACTGGGTCGGCGGTTTGTAGGGCCATTTAAAGTCCTGAGAAGGTTGAACGAGGTATGTTATAGATTACAGCTACCTGTGGAGTATAAGTGTATTAACCCCTCGTTCCATGTGTCCCTTCTCAGGCCGGTGGTAGGGCCCACTCCAAGAAGATGAGATCTTGGAGACTCCTCCGCCCCCGTTGGACATCGAGGGGCACCGGCGTACTCCGTGAGATCCATCTTGGATTCGAGACGTCGGATGGGGGGTCTCCAGTATCTAGTGGAGTGGGAGGGGTACGGTCCGGAGGAGCGGTGCTGGGTGCCGAGGAGAGACGTGTTGGACCCGTCGCTCCTGACGGAGTTCCATCGGAGGCATCCGACGCGCCCTGCGCCGCGTCCCCCTGGTCGTCCCCGAGGCCGGAGTCGGCGCACGTCTGGAGCCGCGCGTCAAGGGGGGGGTACTGTCACGGTTTCGGCCGAGGCTGCCTCTCTCCCTTGTTCGGGCAGGCTTCGGCGTTCGTCGTCTCCGGAATTCTAGCTGCCACCGCTAGATGTTTCATGTTCGTTTGCTTTTGTCTGTTTGTTTACACACCTGTTTCTGTTTTGACGTAATTAGTGTCCTATAAGTTTCTCGTTGTGTTTGTCTAGTGTTGTGTGTGATTGTTTCCGTCAGTGTTGTGTTTTGCTCGGTTGAGCGTATTGTCTCCACTGTGCTGGAGCTTATTTTGCACTTGGTTGTGCACCGTTACATTTTGTCGCACCTGTTAGTGCGCATTTACCTTTCGCCTTCGTGCGGGTTTTGCTGTCGGGCTTAGTTGTCCTGTTGCCTGTGTTGGGCCAGTAATACAGCCTTTGGAACATTCAGTCTGCGTCCTGCGTTTGATTCCTACACTACACCTACAACACGCCCTGACACCGAGGTTGTGCTGAATGCTGTTTTCCACTCATCCCCTTCCCGAATACGCACCAGGTTGTAGGCACTCCTGAGGTCTAATTTGGTGAAAAAACGGGCCCCATGCATTGACTCAATCACTGAAGGAATGAGGGGAAGAGGATAACTAAATCGTACCGTCACATTATTCAGTGGTCAATAATCAATGCACGGGCGTAAACCGCCATCTTCTTCACAAAGAAGAATCTCGAGGAGGCAGGTGAAGTGGAGGGACGTATATACCCCTGGCGCAGGTACTCGGTGACGTATATTTCCATAGCCTCCGTTTCAGCCTGCGACAGGGGATACACATGACTCCTGGGAGGTACAGCGTCTACCCTAAGGTTTATCGCACAATCCCCCTCCCGATGAGGTGGTAATTTAGTCGCTTGCGTCTTGGAAAACGTGAGCGCCAGATCATGGTATTCAGGGGGAATGCGCACGGTGGGGGTACCATCTGGACTTTCCACCGTGGTCGCACCAACGGAAACACCTAGACACCTACCCAGACACTCACGCGATCACCCCGTAAGAACCCTCTGCGGCCATGAGAAATTGGGGTTGTGAAGGGCTAACCACAGGATACCCAAGACTACAGGGTAAACAGGAGACTCAATAATCATAAAGGTGATCTGCTCAACATGTGTCTCTTGCGTAATCATGATGACCGGTACAGTAACTTCCTTAACCAACCTGGACCCTAATGGTCGACTATCTAGTGCTCTGATGGGGAGTGGAATGGTTAGGGGAACCAATTAAATGCCTTGACGGTGTGCAAATGCCCTGTCCATAAAATTCCCAGCTGCGCCTGAATCGACTAGCGCCTTACACTGGGAACCTACCAAGTGATCGGGAAAGGAGATAGATAAAGTACAGTGCGCCGCAAAGGGCTCTGAACACGTTTGGCTGTTCGTTACCTGGGGTGATGTGTGAGTACCCTGCCTACCGCCTCCAGACCCAAAATAACGTTGACTGCGACGTGAGGTGGATTTGTCCCTTCGTGCCACCAGAGTGGCACTGTCGCTGTCCTCCTGCGCTCTCTCGACCGGTGGCTCCCCCCAGCTCCATCTTCTCGGGGTCAGAGTCGTCCGGAGTGGGAATGGGCAGACCCCTACCAGGACGTCCTCTGGCTGCTAGCAGATTGTCCAGCCGGATGGCCATGTCTACCAGTTGGGAGAACGATAGCATGGCATCCCGGCAGGCTAGCTCTCGTTGGACGTCCTCCCTTAGGTGGCACTGGAAATGGTCTATCAGGGCCCGCTCGTTCCACCCGGACCCCACTGCCAGCGTCCGGAACTCCAGCGCGTAGTCCTGAGCGGTCCTCGTCCCCTGCCTTAGATGAACCAGTCGTTCGCCCGCCTATCGACCATCAGGCGGGTGATCAAAAACTGCCCGAAAGAGGCAAGCAAACTCCCCGTAGTTCTCCAACGTGGTACCTCCCTCATTCCATACCGCGTTAGCCCACTCCAGGGCTCTCCCACAAAGGCAGGAAACGAGGACGGATACCTTCTCCCGTTCCCAGGGCTCCGGTCTGATGCTGGAGAAATACAACTCCAGTTGGAGTAGGATTCCCTTACATCGCGCTGCAGTCCCATCAAATGCCGGTGGCCGAGATATCTGGATTACATTTACATTTTACATTTTAGTCATTTAGCAGACGCTCTTATCCAGCGACTTACAGTTAGTGAGTGCATACATAATTTTTTTATTTTTTATACTGGCCCCCAGTGGGAAGCGAACCCACAACCTTGGCGTTGCAAACGCCATGCTCTACCAACTGAGCTACATCCCTGCCGGCCATTCCCTCCCCTACCCTGGACGACGCTGGGCCAATTGTGCGCCGCCCCATGGGTCTCCCGGTCGCGGCCGGCTACGACAGAGCCTGGATCCCAGATGAAGCAGCAGAGCTGTGTCCAACCTGGTATCATGTAACCGATACAGTAATGCAGTAATACAGTGTACACCTGGGGGTGGTTTCCCAGACACAGATTAAGCCTAGTCCATGTTCAACTGATAATCAATGTCTGGGAAACCAGCCCCTGATGTACAGGTGAGCTCCGGGGTGAAGTTTCCCCTCCCATCAGCTTCCCCTCCCCCAATCCTAAACTTAACCATTTGTGGGTAAAATGCCCAGTATCAGCGTCTAGGGGTGACTTCACCCTGCACCGTACAGGTTTATACCACTGACCACAGGGTTAACCAAGGCTGCCTCCCAAATGGAAACCTATTCCCTATACCAGGGGTGTCAAACGTACAGCCCGCGGGCCGAATCAGGCCCGCAAACGGGTTTAATCCGGCCCGCGAGATGATTAAAAATATATATATATATATATATATATATACGTTGTTGTTTTTTGTTTTTTTTGTAAAGTATAAAAATGCGCTGCAATTTTTCAATAAAATAAACTGCTGTTCCAATTGCGTCCACTGGATGGCGCAATAGCAATTGTGTTAAGCAAGCAAACTGTTTATACCGGGGCAGAGCAAGTAGGTCAAGCACGTGCAGCCAATGAGCTACTTTGTTTTGGCCGCGATATTTATTACGGCTTCTACTTTTAACATTATGTGCTTTGGCACCCTCATTGCCCCAATATGTCTCTGTCAAAAAAGAGAAAAGTGGACGCAGAGTGCAGAGTGTTCCAAGAAAAATGGTCATCCTATTTATTCACGGAATTGAATTGGAAAGCTGTATGTTTGGTGTGTTCAGAGCATGTTGCAGTGCTGAAAGAATATAACCTTCGTCGCCACTATGTGAGTCTTCATGCCGACAAATATGACAACTTTCAAGGACAGTGGAGATGAGAGAAGTTGAATGAACTGTTGGCGGGTCTGAAGAAACAGCAGTCTGTGTTTACTCACAGCCGCGACATCAGTGACGCTGCAGTGAAAGCTAGCTACCTCATTGCTAATGAAATCGCAGTGGCTTCAAAACCATTTAGTGAGGGTGAATTTGTAAAAACATGCATGATGAAGGCAGCGGAGATTGTGTGCCCTGAAAAGCGGCAGGCTTTTGCAAATATCAGCCTGACAAGAAACACAGTTGCAGACAGGATTTCCGATCTTTCAGTGGATTTGGACAGCCAGTTGAAGCAAAAAGTAAAGTCATTTATTGCGTTTTCGGTTGCAATTGATGAAAGCACGGACATTACAGATGTTGCACAACTGGCCATTTTCATCCGCGGAGTTGATGACACATTGACCGTCACCGAGGAGTTCGTGGAGTTGGTGCCGATGACAGATACAACGACAGCAGCTGATATTTTTACCGCACTCGTCGGCGCGCTGGACAGGGTCGGAGTGGACTGGTCCCGCGCTGTCAGCCTGGCTACAGATGGTGCGCCCTCAATAATCGGGAAAAAAGCAGGCGTTGTGACAAAGTTCAGAGAGAAAGTGCAATCTGCAAATGGAGGATGTGATTTTTTGACTTTTCACTGTGTTTTGCACCAGGAGGCTTTGTGTTGCAAGTCATTAAAGATGGATAACGTCATGAAGGTGGTCATCCAAACTGTTAATTTCATCCGATCCAGAAGCCTGAATCACCGTCAGTTTGACAGCCTTCTCAGAGAGAAAGACCACATCTATGGCCTGCCATACCACACTGAGGTAAGATGGTTAAGCCGAGGTGCTGTGCTGAGGCGTTTCTTTGATTTACGAGAAGAAATTGAACAGTTCATGGAAGAAAAGGGCAAACCAGTGTTAGAATTTCATTCCGCAGAATGGATGCAGGACCTTGCATTTATGGTGGATGTTACAGAGCACCTGAATAACTTGAACAAACAGCTGCAAGGGCGCAACAAAGTTGTCACGCAGTATTATGACAGCATACGTTCTTTCAAGTTGAAGCTGTCATTGTGGGAGACGCAACTTGCCGGTGGTGATGCAGCTCACTTCCCCTGTCTGAAAAATGTGTGCGCGACCCAACATGTGGCAGACATGAAGCGGTTCAAAGATAAAATAACGGTACTGTTACGGGAGTTTGAGCTTTGAGATTTATGTTTATATGTTTTTATGTTGATGTGCTATTGTTTTTAATTGATTTTATTTTATTTTTATATTTAACCTATTCTTGACTCTGTGGTTCTTGCACTTGTTTGGGGAACAGGATTTCATTATTTGTATCTACATTTCTGCCTGAGAAATGACACCCTGATATAGTTCTGTGATCTGTGATATACTTCTGTGAATCACTGAGGCATTGTGTGTTTGTGTGTTCTTTGTCCTCAGAACTTTCAAATAACTTGAGGTGTTTTATGATTAATAGTGATGTTGTGCTTTTGGACACTGTCCTCAGGCTCCAGCTTTATGTTTATATGTTTTTATGTTGATGTGCTATTGTTTTTAATTGATTTTATTTTATTTGTATATTTAACCTATTCTTGACTCTGTGGTTCTTGCACTTGTTTGGGGAACAGGATTTCATAATTTTTATCTACATTTCTGCCTGAGAAATGACACCCTGAAATAGTTCTGTGATCTGTGAAACAGTTCTGTTAATCACTGAGTCATTGTGTGTTTGTGTTCTTTTTCTTTAGAATTTTCAAATAAACTTGATGTGTTTTATGATTAATAGTGATGTTGTGCTTGTACTATTTTGGACACACTGTCCTCAGGCTCCAGCTTTATGTTGTATGTTGATCGTATTAAAACAAAGAAAACAATCTGAAGTTGTTGTTTTTAAGTTATATATACCATGATTTTTCCGGTCCGGCCCACTTGGGAATAGATTTTCCTCCATGTGGCCCCTGAGCTAAAATGAGTTTGAAACCCCTGCCCTATACAGTGCACTACTTTGAAATAAACCCAGTCCTCAACCCTCAGAGACAGTTTCCCAGACACAGATTAAGCCTAACCCTGGACTAAAACAACTTTTTCAGCTGAGATTCTCCACTGACCATGCTTTTTAGTCCATAACTAAACTTAATCTGTGTCCGGGAAACTGGCCATCAGTGTTTCATGTATGCTGCGGCTCAGATTTGATCACTGACAATTAATATAAACATTAGAGAAGCCTATGAATATAAAAAAATGTTTTAAATTACCTTTGAATTCTGATCTGGTTTGTATAATATAGCTGGTTCATATAATCCAGCTGGTTCATATAATCCAGCTGGTTCATATAGTACAGCTGGTTCATATAATACAGCTGGTTCATATAATATAGCTGGTTCATATAGCTGGTTCATATACTACAGCTGGTTCATATAATGCATCTGGTTCATATAATCCAGCTGGTTCATATAATGCATCTGGTTCATATAATACAGCTGGTTCATATAATACAGCTGGTTCATATAATACAGCTGGTTCATATAATACAGCTGGTTTATATAATCCAGCTGGTTCATATAATCCAGCTGGTTCATATAATACAGCTGGTTCATATAATACAGCTGGTTAATATTATAGAGCTGGTTCATATAATGCATCTGGTTCATATAATACAGCTGGTTCATATAATCCAGCTGGTTCATATAGCTGGTTCATATAATCCAGCTGGTTCATATTATAGAGATGGTTCATATAATACAGCTGGTTCATATAATACAGCTGGTTCATATAATACAGCTGGTTCATATAATACAGCTGGTTCTTATAATCCAGCTGGTTCATATAATACAGCTGGTTCATATAATACAGCTGGTTCATATAATGCAGCTGGTTCATATAGCTTGTTCATATTATAGAGCCGGTTCATATAATAGAGCTGGTTCATATAATAGAGCTGGTTCATATAATGCATCTGGTTCATATAATCCAGCTGGTTCGTATAATACAGTTGGTTCATATAATCCAGCTGGTTCATATAATACAGCTGGTTCATATTATAGAGCTGGTTCATATAATCCAGCTGGTTCATATAATACAGCTGGTTCATATAATACAGCTGGTTCTTATAATCCAGCTGGTTCATATAATACAGCTGGTTTTTATAATCCAGCTGGTTCATATAATACAGCTGGTTCATATAATACAGCTGATTCATACAGCTGGTTCATATAATCCAGCTGGTTCTTATAATCCAGCTGGTTTTTATAATACAGCTGGTTCATATAATACAGCTGGTTCATACTGCTGGTTCATATAATACAGCTGGTTCATATAATACAATGGTCCTAACTTGATGAGAGTACCAGAGAATGTGTGGATAAAACATCTATGTACAAAATGTTTATTTGTGCAAGACGGCCCTCTGTAGTTTTACTATGATTAATGAAGATTATTGGTTTGATCCTGACCGGATCAACAACTGAAATTATTCATTTCAACATCAGTTTGTACTTTTAAGATAATGGAATTTATAATAAGTTTTTCTGTTAGCAATTAGATTGCACTTGCATGTTTTGTCAGAAGGTAACTATTATCTAATAGCTTTTGAAACAATGGTGTCACCAAAGCTGTATGGTATTCAGTAGGTACGTTTTAGCTCATTGTCATACATTACCAGCTCAAAACCAAAATGACAGTAACTGTGGCCATTTGCAAGACAATTCATTGTTATCCAAAATTCCAAAATCATCGTACATACACACACACATACATACACACACACACAAACACACACACACACACCAGGTTACACTCATCACACAGAGACAGTATCTACCACACAGAGACAGTAACTACCACACAGAGACAGTAACTACCACACAGAGACAGTAACTACCACACAGAGACAGTAACTACCACACAGAGACAGTATCTACCACACAGCGACAGTAACTACCACACAGGGACAGTATCTACCACAGAGACACAGTATCTACCACAGAGACACAGTATCTACCACACAGAGACAGTATCTACCACACAGGGACAGTATCTACCACACAGAGACAGTAACTACCAAACAGAGACAGTAACTACCACACAGGGACAGTATCTACCACACAGGGACAGTATCTACCACACAGAGACAGTAACTACCACACAGAGACAGTAACTGTTCTAGTGCCCTCGCCAATTCGTTGATATATATGTTGAAGATGGTGGAGCTTAAACTGCATCCCTGTCTCACCCCATGGCCCTGTGGAAAGAAATGTGTGTGTTTTTGCCTATTATAACCACACACTTGCTGTTTGTGTACATGGATTTTATAATGTTGTATGTTTTTCCCCCAACACCACTTTCCATCAATTTGTATAGCAGACCCTCATGACAAATTGAGTCAAAAGCTTTTTTGAAACCAACAAAGCATGAGAAGACTTTGCCTTTGTTTGTCACAGCGTAACGTGAAGTCCAAAGGGCTATACACACACCAGCCGAACAGGAACAAGATCCCACAATACACAGTAGGCAACAGGCTACCTAAGTATGATCCCCAATCAGAGACAATGAGCGACAGCTGCCTCTGATTGGGAATCATACCCGGCCAGACATAGAAATAGAATAACTAGAACCTAAACATAGAATATATAACATAGATTTCCACACCCTGACTCAACAAACAAGAGTTCTATAGGTCAGGGCGTGACATTGTTTTGGTTTGCCTGTTTGTCAGTTAGGGTGTGCAGGGTGAATACGAGGTCTGTCGTACGGTATTTGGTAAAAAGCCTATTTGACATTTGCTCAGTACATTGTTTTCTCTGAGGAAATGAACTAGTCTGCTGTTAATGATAATGCAAAGGATTTTCCCAAGGTTGCTGTTGACGCATATCCCACGGTAGTTATTGGGGTCAAATTTGTCTCCACTTTTGTGGATTGTGGTGATCAGTCCTTGGTTCCAAATATTGGGGAAAATGCAGAGCTAAGGATGATGTTAAAGAGTTTAAGTATAGCTAATTGAAATTTGTGGTCTGTATATTTTATCATTTCATTGAGGATACCATCAACACAACAGGCCTTTTTGGGTTGGAGGGTTTGTATTTTGTCCTGTAGTTCATTCAATGTAATTGGAGAATCCAGTGGGTTCTGGTAGTCTTTAAATCAAATCAAATCAATTTTTATTGGCCGCATGCGCCGAATACAACAGGTGCAGACATTACAGTGAAATGCTTACTTACAGCCCTTAACCAACAGTGCATTTATTTTTCATAAAAAAAGTAAAATAAAACAACAACAAAAAAGTGTTGAGAAAAAAAGAGCAGAAGTAAAATAAAATAACAGTAGGGAGGCTATATATACAGGGGGGAAACGGTGCATAATCAATGTGCGGGGGCACCGACTAGTTGAGATAGTTGAAGTAATATGTACATGTGGGTAGAGTTAAAGTGACTATGCATAAATAATTAACAGAGTAGCAGCAGCGTAAAAAGATGGGGTGGGGGGTGGGGGTGGGGGGGCAGTGCAAATAGTCCAGGTAGCCATGATTAGCTGTTCAGGAGTCTTATGGCATGGGGGTAGAAGCTGTTGAGAAGTCTTTTGGACCTAGACTTGGCACTCCGGTACCGCTTGCCGTGCGGTAGCAGAGAGAACAGTCTATGACTAGGGTGGCTGGAGTCTTTGACAATTTTGAGGGCCTTCCTCTGACACCGCCTGGTATAGAGGTCCTGGATGGCAGGAAGCTTGGCCCCAGTGATGTACTGGGCCGTACGCACTACCCTCTGTAGTGCCATGCTGTCGGAGGCCGAGCAGTTGCCATACCAGGCGGTGATGATAGTTGATTCTAAGATTTGCATTTGATCATGTATATTTTTTTGCTGTTTGTTCTCTGTTATAGGGCCAAAAAGATTGGAGAAGTGGTTTACCCATACATCTCCATTTTGGATAGATAGCTCTTCGTGTTGTTGTTTGTTTAGTGTTTTCCAATTTTCCCAGAAGTGGTTAGAGTCTATGGATTCTTCAATTTCATTGAGATGATTTCTGACATGCTGTTCCTTCTTTTTCCGTAGTGTATTGTTTTAGTGATTCACCATAGTGAAGGCGTAGGCTCAGGTTTTCTGGGTCTCTATGTTTTTGGTTGGATAGGTTTCTCAATTTCTTTCTTAGGTTTTTGCATTCTTCATCAAACCATTTATCACTGTTGTTACTTTTCTTTGGTTTTCTGTTAGAGATTTTTAGATTTGATAGGGAAGCTGAGAGGTCAAATAAACTGTTTAGGTTTTCTACTGCCAAGTTTACACCTTCACTATTACAGTGGAACGTTTTGTCCAGGAAGTTGTCTAGAATGGATTGAATTTGTTGTTGCCTAATTGTTTTTTGGTAGGGTTCAACACTACTTTCCTTCCATCTATAGCATTTCTTAATGCTATATGGGGCGGCAGGAAGCTTAGTGGTTAAGAGCGTTGTGCCAGTAACCGAAAGGTTGCTGGTTCTAATCCCCGAGACGACTAGGTGAAAAATCTGTAGATGTGCCCTTGATCAATTGCTCCTGTAAGTCGCTCTGGATAAGAGCGTATGCTAAATGACCAATTTATTTTAATATTATTCAGTTCCTTTGGCTTTGATGCCTCATGATTGAGTATTGCTCTGTTCAAGTAGACTGTGATTTTGCTGTGGTCTGATAGGGGTGTCAGTGGGCTGACTGTGAACGCTCTGAGAGACTCTGGGTTGAGGTCAGTGATAAAGTAGTCTACAGTACTACTGCCAAGAGATGAGCTATAGGTGTACCTACCATAGGAGTCCCCTCGAAGCCTACCATTGACTATGTACATACCCAAACCCATTTTTGTTGGTTATGTTGTCGTAGTTGTGCCTAGGGGGGCATATGGGGGAGGGAATGCGCTCTCCTCCAGGTAGGTGTTTGTCCCCCTGTGTGCTGAGGGTGTCAGGTTCTTGTCCAGTTCTGGCATTTAGGTCGCCACAGACTAGTACATGTCCCTGGGTCTGGAAATGATTGATTTCCCCCTCCAGGATGGAGAAGCTGTCTTCATTAAAGTATGGGGATTCTAATGGGGGGATATAGGTAGCACATAGGAGGACATTTTTCTCTGTTGAGATAATTTCCTTTTGAATTTCTAACCAAATGTAAAATGTTCCTGTTTTGATTAATTTAACAGAGTGAGTTAGGTCTGCTCTATACCAAATTAGCATACCCCCTGAGTCCCTTCCCTGTTTCACACCTGGTAGTTTGGTGGATGGGACTACCAGCTCTCTGTAACCTAGAGGGCAACCAGTGGGTCCGTCTCCTCTATACCATGTTTCTTGTAGGATGACAATGTCTGTATTTCCCCTAGGTACAGATCTAGGATCAGCTTCACTTCCCCTAATCCTAAACTTAACCATTAGAGGGAAAAAATGCAAAACTGACCCAAGATCAGCATCTAGGGACAACTTCACCCTAAGTGCTTAGGGGTCGTACAGTAAGACTTGATGCATATGCATGTATTCACCACTAGAGGACAGCAGTACTGTAGAATCCCACCACTGACTGACCAGCATGACCAGCTGAGAACACTGTACTGCTCTGGTCAAAAGTAGTGCACTATATCGGGAATAGGGTTATGGGCTCTGGTCAAAAGTAGTGTACCATATAGGGAATAGGGTGCCATTTGAAATGCAGTCACACAGTAGAGAACACTGTCCTGCTGGTTTGTTGTTCTCACGTCTTACTGAACCAAGAAGAACCTGTTTCTAAGTTCTCTGAACACGTCTTACTGAACCAAGAAGAACCTGTTTCTAAGTTCTCTGAACACGTCTTACTGAACCAAGAAGAACCTGTTTCTAAGTTCTCTGTTACACTTATTCATTAATTATGTATCATAAAAACATTTTCAAAATCCTCCATTCTTTGTATTTACATGGTTTAAACTGACCACAAAGTGACTGATGTGTTGTTGAGAGAGAGAGAGAGAGAGAGAGAGAGAGAGAGAGAGAGAGAGAGAGAGAGAGAGAGAGAGAGAGAGAGAGAGAGAGAGAGAGAGAGAGAGAGAGAGAGAGAGAGAGAGAGAGAGAGAGAGAGAGAGAGAGAGTGAGTGGTGGTGTGTAGGCTAGTAAGGGACTGTGTGAAGTTTTTGTTTTTGTTTTGTTGTTAAGTATATCCACTTTACTGTAAGGCTTTACTGAAGTGACCACCGGTATGTTAGGCTAGGACGTGACCACCGGTATGTTAGGCTAGGACGTGACCACCGGTATGTTAGGCTAGGACGTGACCACCGGTATGTCAGGCTAGGACGTGACCACCGGTATGTTAGGCTAGGACGTGACCACCGGTATGTTAGGCTAGGACGTGACCACCGGTATGTTAGGCTAGGACGTGACCACCGGTATGTGAAGTCGAGCATGCAAAAGCCAAGCCTTCCATACCAGGATTGCCTGTCTGGCTCTTACCACATGGGGAGCATGTTCTTATTAGATATTGAAGAAGCAGAGTAAATATTATTGGTCATGAAATGGAGAGAGAAAGCAAGAAACTGACTTTTAGTTTTTCTTCAATTTATCCTGTACACTGATGGCAGGAGAGAGAGAGGTAGTGTGGTGTGTGTGTGTGTGTGTGAGAGAGAGAGAGAGAGAGAGAGAGAGAGAGAGAGAGAGAGAGAGAGAGAGAGAGAGAGAGAGGAGTGAGAGAAGTAAAGAGAGAGAGATGGAGAAGGAGTGAGAGAAGTAAAGAGAGAGAGAGAGAGAACGAGAGGGTGATGGAGAGATGATAGCAGCTGAGCTAGGCTCAATGCCCTGGTTCCAAATGGCACCCTATCCCCTATTTAGTGCACTATGAGCCTGTGGGGCCTGGTCAAAAGTAGTGCACTATATAGGGGATAGGGTGCCATTCGGGACGTAGTGGGTAGAGGGGTTCTCTCTCCTCCCTGGGATTCCCATGACCTAATCTCTTTCCCAAGGAACACAGACACACACACTACCTCCCTCCACTACATTTCTCACATACACACTTGGAGAAGCCAGAACATTAGAAACCTGACCCCTGTACATATAAACAGTCTCCGGCAGTGTGTTTAGGTTAGCTGTTGAGGAGTGGAGTAGTTTGTGTTGGAGGAGGTGTGTTGGAGGAGGAGTGTTGGAGGAGGTGTGTTGGAGGAGGAGGAGTGTTGGAGGAGGAGTGTTGGAGGAGGAGGAGTGTTGGAGGAGGAGTGTTGGAGGAGGTGTGTTGGAGGAGGAGTGTTGGAGGAGGAGTGTTGGAGGAGGAGTGTTGGAGGAGGTGTGTTGGAGGAGTGTTGGAGGAGGTGTGTTGGAGGAGGAGTGTTGGAGGAGGAGTGTTGGAGGAGGAGGAGTGTTGGAGGAGGTGTGTTGGAGGAGGTGTGTTGGAGGACGAGGAGTGTTGGAGGAGGTGTGTTGGAGGAGGAGTGTTGGAGGAGGAGTGTTGGAGGAGGAGTGTTGAAGGAGGAGTGTTGGAGGAGGAGTGTTGGAGGAGGTGTGTTGGAGGAGGAGGAGTGTTGGAGGAGGTGTGTTGGAGGAGGAGTGTTGGAGGAGGAGGAGTGTTGGAGGAGGTGTGTTGGAGGAGGAGTGTTGGAGGAGGAGGAGTGTTGGAGGAGGTGTGTTGGAGGAGGAGTGTTGGAGCATAATCAATGCTTGGAGTTTGTCAAGATTTGTAGATTTTTGTTTGTCCACCCGCCTCTTGAGGATCGACCACAAGTTCTCAATGGGATTAAGGTCTGGGGAGTTTCCTGGACATGGACCCAAAATTTCAATGTTTTGTTCCCCGAGCCACTTAGTTATCACTTTTGCCTTATGGCAAGGTGCTCCATCATGCTGGAAAAGGCATTGGTCGTCACCAAACTGTTCTTGGATGGTTGGGAGAAGTTGCTCTCGGAGGATGTGTTGGTACCATTCTTTATTCATGGCTGTGTTCTTAGGCAAAATTGTGAGTGAGCCCACTCCCTTGGCTGAGAAGCAACCCGACACATGAATGGTCTCAGGATGCTTTACCGTTAGCATGACACAGGACTGATGGTAGCGCTCACCTTGTCTTCTCCGGACAAGGTGTTTTCCAGATGCCCCAAACAATCGGAAAGGGGATTCATCAGAGAAAATGACTTTACCCCAGTCCTCAGCAGTCCAATCCCTGTACCTTTTGCAGAATATCAGTCTGTCCCTGATGTTTTTCCTGGAGAGAAGTGGCTTCTTTGCTTCCTTTTTGACACCAAGCCATTCTCCAAAAGTATTTGCCTCACTGTGCGTGCAGATGCACTCACACCTGCCTACTGCCATTCCTGAGCAAGCTCTGCACTGGTGGTGCCCCGATCCCGCAGCTGAATCAACTTTAGGAGACAGTTCTGGCGCTTGCTGGACGTTCTTGGGCGCCCTGAAGCCTTCTTCACAACAATTGAACCTCTCTCTTTGAAGTTCTTGATGATCCGATAAATGGTTGATTTAGGTGCAATCTTACTAGCAGCAATATCCTTGCCTGTGAAGCCCTTTTTGTGCAAAGCAATGATGATGGCACGTGTTTCCTTGCAGGTAACCATGGTTAACAGAGGAAGAACAATGATTTCAAGCACCACCCTCCTTTTAAAGCTTCCAGTCTGTTATTCTAACTCAATCAGCATGATAGAGTGATCTCCAGCCTTGTCCCCGTCAACACTCTCACCTGTGTTAAAGAGAGAATCACTGACATGATGGCAGCTGGTCCTTTTGTGGCAGGGCTGAAATGCAGGGAAATGTTTTTTGGGGGATTAAGTTCATTTTCTGGCAAAGATGGACTTTGCAATTAATTGCAATTCATCTGATCACTCTTCATGACATTCTGGAGTATATGCAAATTGCCATCATCAAAACTGAGGCAGCACACTTTGTGAAAATTAGTATATTTGTCATTCTCAAAACTTTTGACCACGACTGTATATTGTGAAGGGAGTATGTGTGTGTACTATAGTGAAGGGAGTTAGTGTGTGTACTATAGTGAAGGGAGTTAGTGTGTACTATAGTGAAGGGAGCTAGTGTGTGTACTATAGTGAAGGGAGTTAGTGTGTGTACTATAGTGAAGGGAGTTAGTGTGTGTACTATAGTGAAGGGAGTTAGTGTGTGTACTGTAGTGAAGGGAGTTAGTGTGTGTACTATAGTGAAGGGAGTTAGTGTGTGTACTATTGTGAAGGGAGTTAGTGTGTGTACTATAGTGAAGGGAGTTAGTGTGTGTACCATAGTGAAGGGAGTTAGTGTGTACTACAGTGAAGGGAGTTAGTGTGTGTACTATAGTGAAGGGAGTTATTGTTTGTGCTATAGTAAAGGGAGATAGTGTGTGTACTATAGTGAAGGGAGTTAGTGTGTACTATAGTGAAGGGAGTTAGTGTGTGTGCTATAGTGAAGGGAGTTAGTGTGTGTACTATAGTGAAGGGAGTTAGTGTGTGTACTATAGTGAAGGGAGTTAGTGTTTGTACTATAGTGAAGGGAGTTAGTGTGTGTACTATAGTGAAGGGAGTTAGTTTGTGTACTATAGTGAAGGGAGTTAGTGTGTACTATAGTGAAGGGAGTTAGTGTGTACTATAGTGAAGGGAGTTAGTGTGTGTACTATAGTGAAGGGAGTTAGTGTGTACTACAGTGAAGGGAGTTAGTGTGTGTACTATAGTGAAGGGAGTTAGTGTGTGTACTATAGTGAAGGGAGTTAGTGTGTGTACTATAGTGAAGGGATATAGTGTGTACTATAGTGAAGGGAGATAGTGTGTGTACTATAGTGAAGGGAGTTAGTGTGTGTACTATAGTGAAGGGAGTTAGTGTGTACTATAGTGAAGGGAGTTAGTTTGTGTACTATAGTGAAGGGAGTTAGTTTGTGTACTACAGTGAAGGGAGTTAGTGTGTACTACAGTGAAGGGAGTTAGTTTGTGTACTACAGTGAAGGGAGTTAGTGTGTACTATAGTGAAGGGAGTTAGTGTGTGTACTATAGTGAAGGGAGTTAGTGTGTGTACTATAGTGAAGGAAGTTAGTGTGTGCACTATAGTGAAGGGAGTTAGTGTGTGCACTATAGTGAAGGGAGTTATTGTGTGTATTATAGTGAAGGGAGTTAGTGTGTACTATAGTGAAGGGAGTTAGTGTGTACTATAGTGAAGGGAGTTAGTGTGTGTACTATAGTGAAGGGAGAAAGTGTGTACTATAGTGAAGGGAGTTAGTGTGTGTACTATAGTGAAGGGAGTTAGTGTGTGTATTATAGTGAAGGGAGTTAGTGTGTACTATAGTGAAGGGAGTTAGTGTGTACTATAGTGAAGGGAGTTAGTGTGTGTACTATAGTGAAGGGAGAAAGTGTGTACTATAGTGAAGGGAGTTAGTGTGTGTACTATAGTGAAGGGAGTTAGTGTTTGTGCTATAGTGAAGGGAGAAAGTGTGTACTATAGTGAAGGGAGTTAGTGTGTGTACTATAGTGAAGGGAGTTAGTGTGTACTATAGTGAAGGGAGTTAGTGTGTGTACTGTAGTGAAGGGAGTTAGTGTGTGTACTATAGTGAAGGGAGTTAGTGTGTGTACTATAGTGAAGGGATTTAGTGTGTACAATAGTGAAGGGAGTTAATGTGTACTATAGTGAAGGGAGTTAGTGTGTACTATAGTGAAGGGAGTTAGTGTGTGTACTATAGTGAAGGGAGTTAGTGTGTACTATAGTGAAGGGAGTTAGTGTGTGTACTATAGTGAAGGGAGTTAGTGTGTACTATAGTGAAGGGAGTTAGTGTGTGTACTATAGTGAAGAGAGTTAGTGTGTACTATAGTGAAGGGAGTTAGTGTGTACTATAGTGAAGGGAGTTAGTGTGTGTACTATAGTGAAGGGAGTTAGTGTGTACTACAGATAAGGGAGTTAGTGTGTACTATAGTGAAGGGAGTTAGTGTGTACTACAGATAAGGGAGTTAGTGTGTGTACTATAGTGAAGGGAGTTAGTGTGTGTACTATAGTGAAGAGAGTTAGTGTGTGCACTATAGTGAAGGGAGTTAGTGTGTGTACTATAGTGAAGGGAGTTAGTGTGTGTACTATAGTGAAGGGAGTTAGTGTGTACTATAGTGAAGGGAGTTAGTGTGTGTACTATAGTGAAGGGAGTTAGTGTGTGTACTATAGTGAAGAGAGTTAGTGTGTACTACAGATAAGGGAGTTAGTGTGTACTATAGTGAAGGGAGTTAGTGTGTACTATAGTGAAGGGAGTTAGTGTGTGTACTATAGTGAAGGGAGTTAGTGTGTACTACAGATAAGGGAGTTAGTGTGTACTATAGTGAAGGGAGTTAGTGTGTACTACAGATAAGGGAGTTAGTGTGTGTACTATAGTGAAGGGAGTTAGTGTGTACTACAGATAATGGAGTTAGTGTGTGTACTATAGTGAAGGGAGTTAGTTTGTACTATAGTGAAGGGAGTAAGTGTGTGTACTATTGTGAATGGAGTTAGTGTGTACTATAGTGAAGGGAGTTAGTGTGTGTACTATAGTGAAGGGATTTAGTGTGTACAATAGTGAAGGGAGTTAGTGTGTGTACCATAGTGAAGGGAGTTAGTGTGTACTATAGTGAAGAGAGTTAGTGTGTACTATAGTGAAGGGAGTTAATGTGTACTATAGTGAAGGGAGTTAGTGTGTACTATAGTGAAGGGAGTTAGTGTGTACTATAATGAAGGGAGTTAGTGTGTACTATAGTGAAGAGAGTTAGTGTGTACTATAGTGAAGAGAGTTAGTGTGTACTATAGTGAAGGGAGTTAATGTGTACTATAGTGAAGGGAGTTAGTGTGTACTATAGTGAAGGGAGTTAGTTTGTACTATAGTGAAGGGAGTTAGTGTGTGCACTATAGTGAAGGGAGTTAGTGTGTGTACTATAGTGAAGGGAGTTAGTGTGTACTACAGTGAAGGGAGTTAGTGTGTGTACTATAGTGAAGGGAGTTAGTGTGTGTACTATAGTGAAGGGAGTTATTGTGTGTACTATAGTGAAGGGAGTTAGTGTGTGTACTATAGTGAAGGGAGTTAGTGTGTGTACTATAGTGAAGGGAGTTAGTGTGTACTACAGTGAAGGGAATTAGTGTGTACTATAGTGAAGGGAGTTAGTGTGTGTACTATAGTGAAGGGAGTTAGTGTGTGTTTTATAGTGAAGGGAGTTAGTGTGTACTATAGTGAAGGGAGTTAGTGTTTGTGCTATAGTGAAGGGAGTTAGTGTGTGTACTATAGTGAAGGGAGTTAGTTTGTGTACTATAGTGAAGGGAGTTAGTGTGTACTGTAGTGAAGGGAGTTAGTGTGTGTACTATAGTGTAGGGAGTTAGTGTGTACTGTAGTGAAGGGAGTTAGTGTGTGTACTATAGTGAAGGGAGTTATTGTGTGTACTGTTTCTCTTACTGCCAAGCAGCAGAAAGATGATGCAACCATCATGACTGGACATGAAACCCCCCTCTCACTCTCTCTCTCTCTCTCTCTCTCTCTCTCTCTCTCTCTCTCTCTCTCGCACTATCTTGCTCGCTCTCTCTCTCTCTCTCTCTCTCTCTCTCTTGCTCTCACTCTCTTGCTCGCTCTCTTTTTCTCTCTCTCTCTCTCGCTTTCTTTCTCTCCCTCTCTCTCGCTCTCTCTCTCTCTCTCTCTCTCTCTCTCTCTCCTAACAGTTTCCTTCCTGAACCCTCTAAAGGGGAAGCCGTTTTTGTTTACCCTCGAGGGGGAATAATCTCAAGACCAGCCCAGATAAGAAATAATCATCTGATGTGCTCTTTCTTGGATATACACACGTAAGATTGATGTTACAGCTGACAGAAGATTGTAGTTCTAGGTTGCCGACAAAATAAGCTGTTGTGGAAGTTTTAAGAGGAAGTTTAAGCTTGTGTCCAAAATATCACCCTATTCCCTATATAGTGCACAATATTGACCATATGGGCCCTGCTCGGAAGTAGTGCACTGTAAAGGGAATATAGGGTGCCATTTGGGATGAACCCTAATTGATTTGACATGTCTAATGTAGACAGTCTGCTGCCAGCTGTTGGCGTCTCCTTGATTCAGCATGTAAAATCTTACTGGCTGAGACCAATCTGTTTAAACAATCAAAAAGCTTTGTGAATGACTTAATACTAATGACATCATAAAGGGCTTCCTAATTCCGTCCGTGAATTACTAATGTTCTGGAATAGAACTCTGAGAATAAGCCAAGCTTCAAAGGGTTAATTAAGTAGACCTATCTTATCCTCTTAACATTCCCTCAACCATTTCACTCCCGCCTGAATTTGAAAACAGCAACCGTTAGTGTGTGTGTGTTTGTGGACTCCCAGACTAACTGGTCTATAATAAACTGTATAGAGCAGCAGAGGGGGATGATGGAGCAGCAGTAATCACTAATGGCAGCATCACAGTTGACCTATTAAAGAGTCTCTGAGACAGAAAACTGTAGTTTCCATGCAGCGCAGGCCTACTGTGTAATGAAACTCAACACCGTACACTTCTATACTCTGGACAACATGGTTTCTACACTCTGGACAACATGGTTTCTATACTCTGGACAACATAGTTTCCATACTCTGGACAACATTACATTACATTTTAGTCATTTAGCAGACGCTCTTATCCAGAGCGACTTACAGTTAGCACATACATTATTTTATCGAACCCACAACCCTGGCGTTGCAAACGCCATGCTCTACCAACTGAGCTACATCCCCTGCCGGCCATTCCCTCCCCTACCCTGGACGACGCTGGGCCAATTGTGCGCCGCCCCATGGGTCTCCCGGTCGCGGCCGGCTACGACAGAGCCTGGATTCGAACCAGGATCTCTAGTGGCACAGCTAGCACTGCGATGCAGTGCCTTAGACCACTGCGCCACTCGGGAGGTTAGAACATGGTTTCTATACTCTGGACAACATGGTTTCTATACTCTGGACAACATGGTTTCTATACTCTGGACAACATGGTTTCTATACTCTGGACAACATGGTTTCTATACTCTGGACAACATGGTTTCTACACTCTGGACAACATGGTTTCTATACTCTGGACAACATGGTTTCTATACTCTGGACAACATGGTTTCTATACTCTGGACAACATGGTTTCTATACTCTGGACAACATGGTTTCTATACTCTGGACAACATGGTTTCTATACTCTGGACAACATGGTTTCTATACTCTGGACAACATGGTTTCTATACTCTGGACAACATGGTTTCTATACTCTGGACAACATGGTTTCTATACTCTGGACAACATGGTTTCTATACTCTGGACAACATGGTTTCTATACTCTGGACAACATGGTTTCTATACTCTGGACAACATGGTTTCTATACTCTGGACAACATGGTTTCTATACTCTGGACAACATGGTTTCTATACTCTGGACAACATGGTTTCTATACTCTGGACAACATGGTTTCTATACTCTGGACAACATGGTTTCTATACTCTGGACAATATATATACAGCCTTGTCTAATGCTAACGGAATTCATGCTGTAGGCTAACTTGTTTCCAATAGAGCCCCACAGTGGAGGTGTCATAATACCCATACAACTTAGCGGTTAAAAAGGGAAATTGTTCCAATTGTATTTCTACTGTTCATTTTCCAATAGGGAATTTTAGAAACACTTAAAATAAGGGCTGTGTTTCATGTAGGCTTACCCTGGCATGACGTTTTGATGACCATGTAAATCTCTCTCGGACAAGGTGACTTTTATCAATATATTCGGTTCTATTTATTCTCAGATTCGAAAGTGCTAATTAGCATCAAAGTAGGCATCATGCAGGACTACAAATCCCTGCAAGTTCCTGCACGTCATCTCTAGCTGACACCTTTGCTAACAGTTAGTGTGTAAATATAAAACTTGCACAAGACAGTTCACAGAATTGTTAATTTAAAGAAATGTAGCCAATTTACTCATTACAAAATGTAAGTAACATTAGATAGTTAATCCAGAGATTCTTACCTTTGCCTTGATTCGGCAGTTTCATCCAGATCATCATGGTCCTCTGTAGCTCAATTGGTAGAGCATGGCGCTTGTAACACCAGGGTAGTGGGGTTGATCCCCGGGACCACCCATACGTAAAAATGTATGCACACATGACTGTACGTTGCTTTGGACCATTTCCTTAATTAGACTTTGGATGCTGTATCAATATGCTGTATCAATACACCCAGTCACTACAAAGATACAGGCGAGGCCCATGGTGACTTTAAAACAGTTACAGAGTTTAATGGCTGTGATAGAAGACTGAGGATCGATCAACAACATTGTAGTTAATCCACAATACTAACATAATTGACAGAGTGAAAAGAAGGAAGCCTGTACAGAATAAAAAATATTCCAAAACATGCATCCTGTTTGCAAGGCACTAAAGTAATACTGCAAAAAATGTGGCAAAGCAATTTACTTTTTGTCCTGAATACAAAGTGTTATGTTTGGGGCAAATCCAATGCAACACATTACTGAGTTCCACTCTCCATGTTTTCAAGCATAGTGGTGGCTGCATCATGTTATGGGTATGCTTGTAATCGTTAAGGACTGGGGGGGTTTTCAGGATAAAAAATAAACAGAATGGAGCTAAGCACAGGCAAAATAGTAGAGGTAAACCTGGTTCAGTCTCTCACCAGATACTGGGAGATTAATTCACCTTTCAGCAAGTGTCACGCCCTGACTCAGGGGACTTGTATATGTGAGTCAGGGTGTGTATATTCTTTGTTGTATCTATGTGTATTATTCTAGGTGGGTTATCTAGAATGTGTAGATCTATGTTGGCCGGTGTGGTTCCCAATCAGAGGCAGCTGTCGCTCGTTGTCTCTGATTGGGGACCATACTTAGGCAGCCTATTGGCACTAGGTAGTTGTGGGATCTTGTTCCGGGTAAGGTTTGTTGTTTGTTCAACCTTTGGACTTCACGTTTCGTTTCCTTTGTTATTTTGTCGTGTGTTTATAAGTTAAATAAACATGTACGCATATCACGCTGCGCCTTGGTCTGACCCGTCATTGAATGAACGTGACAGAAGATCCCACCAAACGAGGACCAAGCAGCGTGCCCAGGCGGAGCGAATAGCCATGTCACAGGTGGGCAATTTGTGGTCATGGGAAGAGATATTTGCGGGGAAAGGACCATGGGCTAAGGTAGATGCCCAGGCAGGAGAGGAGCAATGGCAACACAGAGGAGGCCGGTCGAGGAGGAAGCCCGAGAAGCAGCCCCAAGAAAAAATGTTTGGGGGGAGCACACGGGGTGGTTGGCGGAGCCTAGGGTTAGAGCAGAGCCAACTCCCCGTACTCACGCGAGGAAGCGTGTGACTGGGCAGACTCCGTGTTATGCGGAGCTACGTACTGTGTCGCCAGTGCGCCGGCACAGGCCTGTACGTCCTGTGCTTGCACCACGCACGTGCAGTGTGAAGATGGGCATCCAGCCAGGACGGGGTGTGTCGGCTCAATGCTCCTGGTCTCCAGTACGCCTCCTCGGTCCCGCATATCCTGCACCGGTTCTACGAACTGTATCGCCAGTGCGCGTGCACAGCCCAGTGCGTCCTGTGCTGATGCCTCACACATACTGTGCGGAAGTAGGCATCCAGCCAGGACGGGTTGTGCCAGCTCTCCGCTCCAGACCTCCAGTCCGCCTCCACAGTCCGGGACGGCCTGTTCCTGCTCCCCGCACCAAGTCAGTGGTGCGCGTCGCCAGTCCGGCCCGGCCTGTTCCTGCTCCTCGCACCAAGCCAGTGGTGCGCGTCGCCAGTCTGGCCCGGCCTGTTCCTGTTCCTCGCACCAAGCCAGTGGTGCGCGTCGCCAGTCCGGCCCGGCCTGTTCCTGCTCCTCGCACCAAGCCAGTGGTGCGCGTTGCTAGTCCGGCCCGTTCCTGCTCCTCGCACCAAGCCAGTGGTGCGTGTTCCTAGTCCGGTTCGGCCATTGCCTGCTTCTCGCACCAGACCAGTGGTGCGTGTCGCCAGTCCAGCCCGGCCCGTTCCTGCTCCTCGCACCAGTGGTGCATGTTCCTAGTCCGGTTCGGCCCGTCCAGCTCCGGTCAGCGGCTCCAGTCCAGACCCAGACGTCAGCCCCTCTCCAGGTTTGGGGTCTCCCACACCAGGGTCCAGACAGGGCTTGGTACTTTGTGGGAGGAAGGAGAGGGGAAGCAGCGCGCTGAGGTCCAGACCAGACCAGGGGCGCAACCGGGAGGCGGAGAGTATGTGGTCGTCACGCCCGGAGCCGGATCCGCCTCCGAGGCAGAATGCCCACCCTGTCATGTAAAGTTTGTGTGGTCGGAGTCTGCACCTTTGGGGGGGGGGGGGTGCTGTCATGCCCTGACTCAGGGGACTCATATATGTGAGTCAGGGTGTGTATATTCTTTGTTGTATCTATGTGTATTATTCTACGTTTTTTTTTTCTTTTTTTCTAGGTGGGTTATCTAGTTATCTAGTATGTGTATTTCTATGTTGACCTGTGTGGTTCCCAATCAGAGGCAGCTGTCCCCCTGCTTAAGCCAGTACATATCCAGGCCCGTCTGAAGTTTGCTAGAGTGCATTTGGATGATCCAGAAGAGGATTGGGAGAATGTCATATGATCAGATGAAACCAAAATAGAAGGAGGAGGACAATGAATGCTGAGTTGCATCCAAAGAACACCATACCTACTGTGAAGCATGGGGGTGGAAACATCATGCTTTGGGGCTGTTTTTCTGCAAAGGGACCAGGACGACTGATCCGTGTAAAGGAAAGAATGAATGTGCACACATTTCTAAAAATATGTTTTCACTTTGTTATTATGGGATATTGTGTGTAGATGTGTAAAACAAAACATATTTTTGAATCCATTTTGAATTCAGGCTGTAACACAACAAAATGTTGAATAAGTCGAGGGGCATTAATACTTTCTGAAGGCACTGTACTGTGGCCACACACACACAAACACACACACACACAGAGAGGTCTTTGAACACAGTCTAACAAAGTACAAAACATGAAGAACATTTCTGCTTCTCAAATGTATGTATGTCTATGGGTTCTATGGTTACTATGGTTACGTCTCAAATGGTACCCTATTCCCTTTATAGTGCACTACTTTTGACCAGAGCACCTATATAGGGACTAGGACTATCGTATGGTAGGGTTAGGGTTAGGGTTAGGGTTAGGGTTAAGGTTGGGGTTAGGGTTAAGGTTGGGGTTAGGGTTAAGGTTGGGGTTAGGGTTCAGAGTCTAACCCTACTGACAGGCATAGTCAGACTACAACAATTACAATCACACAGCCCATGCATCAGGGTCTGTATTAATAAAGCGTCTCAGAGTAGGAAAACTGATCTAGGATCATAATGAGTTATGATAATAAATGAATGGACGGACGGGGGACCTGATCCTAGATCAACTCTCCTACTCTGAGACACTTTTATGAATACGGGCCCTGTAGTATGGATCCAAGCAGGTGGGAGGAATATTTGACCAATGAGGAGAAGCTACTGTAAGAGTCTATCCTACTTCCTGTGTCATGTCACATGACCAGAAACCATGAATAGCACTTCCTGTCAGAGGGTGTTGTAAACGATTAGGTAATTCGATGGTACGGTCCATATTGATTTTCTGAGTGTGCCATGTGGAATAGAGATGTGGTTCTAGAACAATAACAGTGGAATAGAATGGATTTGGATCTAGAACAATAACAGTGGAATAGAATGGATTTGGATCTAGAACAACAACAGTGGAATAGAATGGATTTAGTTCTAGAACAACAACAGTGGAATAGAATGGATTTGGATCTAGAACAACAACAGTGGAATAGAATGGATTTAGTTCTAGAACAACAACAGTGGAATAGAATGGATTTGGCTCTAGAACAACAACAGTGGAATAGAATGGACTTAGTTCTAGAACAACAACAATGGAATAGAATATATTTGGTTCTAGAACAACAACAGTGGAATATCATATATTTGGTTCTAGAACAACAACAGTGGAATATAATGGATTTAGTTCTAGAACAATAACACGGCAACAGGATTTGTTATTGTAGCTGTGGGTTGGGAATGACAGAGAAAGAGGAGGACAGGCTCTGAACACTACTAGCGCTGCTCCCATAAATATTCTTACATCTGTTACTGCCAATCTTATAGTCCCATTCTTCTAAGACTACATTTCTACCTACAAAATAGACTCTTAAAAACATAGACAAACCTTGATTTGGTGGTGAAGTATCTCTTTAAGCTTGTATAGCGTTGTACAGCCTATCTCTGTTATGAGGTCAGTGAATGGAGGAGGAGAGCCAGTCAGGTGTCCAAGTGTGTGTGTGTGTGTGTGTGTGTGTGTGTGTCTGTGTTGTCTCTCAGTGTTCACTGAGCCAAAGCACCAAACACCTGTCTTTCTCCCACTTCACACTTCACAGCCATGGCAACATGGTTATTGCTGGTGTCAAGGTTACTGCTGTTGTCATGGTTACTGCTGGCATCATGGCTACTGCTGTTTAGGGAAGTGAAATGTCAACAGAAGGATTAGCTGTGGGTGTTTGTTGTGAAAACTTTATCTGTGGTGTGTGTGTGTGTGTGTGTGTGTGTGTGTGTGTGTGTGTGTGTGTGTGTGTGTGTGTGTGTGTGTGTGTGTGTGTGTGTGTGTGTGTGTGTGTGTGTGCCTGCATGTCCTCCTGTATGTCTGAAGGGTTGTTGTGGTAACCTCCACCCTAGCAGTAGAGGTGGAGGAGATAGATAGCTCCACCCTAGCAGTAGAGGTGGAGGAGATAGATAGCTCCACCCTAGCAGTAGAGGTGGAGGAGATAGATAGCTCCACCCTAGCAGTAGAGGTGGAGGAGATAGATAGCTCCACCCTAGCAGTAGAGGTGGAGGAGATAGATAGCTCCACCCTATCAGTAGAGGTGGAGGAGATAGAGATAGCTCCACCCTAGCAGTAGAGGTGGAGGAGATAGATAGCTCCACCCTAGCAGTAGAGGTGGAGGAGATAGATAGCTCCACCCTAGCAGTAGAGGTGGAGGAGATAGATAGCTCTAAACTTCTTCTACTACCATACTACTGTTTTACATTTAGGCAGTATATTGGGCAGGCGTTATAAAATCTGAGTCCCAAATGGCACCCTATTCCCTATGTAGTGCACTACTCTTGACCAGGGCCCAAAAGGGGGGATATAATATGCCTACCTTAGCTGACACCAGCCTTCTTGTCCCGTACCATTAAATAGGCTTTGGTTCCATTCACATACTGGGAACTGGCTGGTTATCTGTCTCTGTGTCTTATTAAGACTCTGCCCTTAGGGTTGCAGTCTGCGTGTCTACGTTTGTGTGTGTGTGTGTGTGTGTGTGTGTGTGTGTGTGTGTGTGTGTGTGTGTGTGCGTAGAACTGTGTGACCAGAGGGAGTGAGACAATAGGCTACTGTGGATGAGAGAGACTATATTCCCTACGTAGTGCACTAGCAGGGCCCTAGTCTAAAGTAGTACACTAGCAAGGCCCTAGTCTAAAGTAGTGCACTATGCAAGGCCCTAGTCTAAAGTAGTGTACTAGCAGGGCCCTAGTCTAAAGTAGTGCACTATGCAGGGAGTAGCCTGCCATTTGGGACGAACACACCACCCTCCCATTCATACAGACAGACGTCAGAATAGAGAAGCATTGTCTGAAGGTGTTCTCATTCTAAATCATTTACAGTGGGGAGAACAAGTATTTGATTTTGCAGGTTTTCCTACTTACAAAGCATGTAGAGGTCTCACATTGTATGATTTTTAAGTAATTAATTTGCATTTTATTGCATGACATAAGTATTTGATCACCTACCAACCAGTAAGAATTCCGGCTCTCACAGACCTGTTAGTTTTTCTTTAAGAAGCCCTCCTGTTCTCCACTCATTACCTGCATTAACTGCACCTGTCCACACACTCAATCAAACAGACTCCAATCTCTCCACAATGGCCAAGACCAGAGAGCTGTGTAAGGACATCAGGGATACAATTGTAGACCTGCACAAGGCTGGGATGGGCTACAGGACAATAGGCAAGCAGCTTGGTGAGAAGGCAACAACTGTTGGCACAATTATTAGAAAATGGAAGAAGTTCAAGATGACGGTCAATCACCCTCGGTCTGGGGCTCCATGCAAGATCTCACCTCGTGGGGCATCAATGATCATGAGGAAGGTGAGGGATCAGCCCAGAACTACACGGCAGGACCTGGTCAATGACCTGAAGAGAGCTGGGAACACAGTCTCAAAGAAAACCATTAGTAACACACTACGCAGTCATGGATTAAAATCCTGCAGCGCATGCAAGGTCCCCCTGCTCAAACCAGCACATGTCCAGGCCCGTCTGAAGTTTGCCAATGACCATCTGGATGATCCAGAGGAGGAATGGGAGAAGGTCATGTGGTCTGATGAGACAAAAATAGAGCTTTTTGGTCTAAACTCCACTCGCCATGTTTGGAGGAAGAAGAAGGATGAGTACAACCCCAAGAACACCATCCCAACCGTGAAGCATGGAGGTGGAAACATCATGCTTCACGGTTGGGACTGCACCGTATTGAGGGGAGGATGGATGGGGCCATGTATCGCGAGATCTTGGCCAACAACCTCCTTCCCTCAGTAAGAGCATTGAAGATGGGTATTGGCTGGGTCTTCCAGCATGACAATGACCCGAAACACACAGCCAGGGCAACTAAGGAGTGGCTCCGTAAGAAGCATCTCAAGGTCCTGGAGTGGCCTAGCCAGTCTCCAGACCTGAACCCAATAGAACATCTTTGGAGGGAGCTGAAAGTCCGTATTGCCCAGCGACAGCTCCGAAACCTGAAGGATCTGGAGAAGGTCTGTATGGAGGAGTGGGCCAAAATCCCTGCTGCAGTGTGTGCAAACCTGGTCAAGACCTACAGGAAACATATGATCTCTGTAATTGCAAACAAAGGTTTCTGTACCAAATATTAAGTTCTGCTTTTCTGATGTATCAAATACTTATGTCATGCAATAAAATGCAAATTAATTACTTAAAAATCATACAATGTGATTTTTTGGATTTTTGTTTTAGATTCCGTCTCTCACAGTTGAAGTGTACCTACGATAAAAAATTACAGACCTCTACATGCTTTGTAAGTAGGAAAACCTGCAAAATCGGCAGGTTCTCCCCACTGTATACCATGTATAAAGAGTTAACAGCATTAATAATGTATTATATAACAACAGTTATTTTAATAATGTATGTCTGTGACAACAGTTATTTTAATAATGTATGTCTGTGACAGCAGTTATTTTAATAATGTATGTCTGTGACAACAGTTATTTTAATAATGTATGTCTGTGACAACAGTTAGTTTAATAATGTATGTCTGTGACAACAGTTATTTTAATAACGTATGTCTGTGACAACAGTTAGTTTAATAATGTATGTCTGTGACAACAGTTAGTTTAATAATGTATGTCTGTGACAACAGTTAGTTTAATAATGTATGTCTGTGACAACAGTTAGTTTAATAATGTATGTCTGTGACAACAGTTAGTTTAATAATGTATGTCTGTGACAACAGTTAGTTTAATAATGTATGTCTGTGACAACAGTTAGTTTAATAATGTATGTCTGTGACAACAGTTAGTTTAATAATGGATGTCAGTGACAACAGTTAGTTTAATAATGTATGTCTGTGACAACAGTTAGTTTAATAATGTATGTCTGTGACAACAGTTAGTTTAATAATGTATGTCTGTGACAACAGTTAGTTTAATAATGTATGTATGTGACAACAGTTAGTTTAATAATGTATGTCTGTGACAACAGTTAGTTTAATAATGTATGTCAGTGACAACAGTTAGTTTAATAATGTATGTCTGTGACAACAGTTAGTTTAATAATGTATGTCTGTGACAACAGTGTTTAGTTTATATGGGCTGTAGAGGGTGGAGGGGAGAAAGGAGTATAATCATCTCTTCTAAACCTCTCCCACACTCCACTGTAGGGCACTGTGAAGTCATCATCGGGAAGTGTCCCAAATGGCACCCTAACCCCTATATAGTGCACTACTTTTGACCAGAGCCCTATGGGCCAGTGCCATTTGGGATGCAGCCAGCCCAGGACAGACCTTAGTCAGAGGTGTGGTCCAGTGTAGCTAAACAAGGACCTATTGAGTCACTGAGGAGTACTGTACACACACACACGTGTATACACACACACACACACACGTACAAACACATACACACACATACATTCACAGGCAGAGGTCCGCCACGATAAGCCCTGGTGTTAGTGTTGACCTGAGCGTGACCTGTGAAATCCATCATTAGTACGAACCTTAACCCCTGACCCCTGAGAGAAGGACCAGTGACGTGCCAGAGACTAACAACGACTTTTCATCTGGCCTTCATCTCCTTCTTTGTGTATTACTGAACACATCACAGACATACTGAAGTTGAAGAAAACACTTATTTAACATATTCTATTCTATAATAAGTTCATATATTCTCTTAGTCTTTCCAAAGTAGTTTGTCGGTCCTCACAATATATGCTCAAGGCTTGCTGTTAGTAATGCTTTGTTGTAGATATACACTGACTGTACAAAATGTTAGGAACACCTGCTCTTTCCATTACATAGACTGACCTGGTGAATCCAGGTGAAAGCTATGATCCCTTATTGATATTACCTGATAAATCCACTTCAATCAGTGTAGATGAAGGGGAGGAGACAGGTTAAAGAATGATTTTTAACCTTTGAGACATGGATTGGGTATGAGTGCCATTCAGAGGATGAATGGGCAAGACAAAATATTGAAGTGCCTTTGAACGGGGTATGGTAGTAGGTGCCAGGTGCACCGGTATGTGTCAATAACTGCAACGCTGCTGGGTTTTTCACGCTCAGCAGTTTCCCGTGTGTATCAAGACTGGTCCACCACCCAAAGGACATCCAGCAAACTTGACACATCTGTGGGAAGCATTGGAGTCAACATGGGCCAGCATCCATGTGGAACGCTTTCGACATCTTGTAGTGTCCATGCCCCCAACGAATTTAGGCTGTTCTGAGGACAAAAGGGGGTGCAACACAATATTAGGAAGGTGTTCTTAATGTTTTGTACACTCATTGTACAGTATATATCAAATCAGTCAAATTGAATTGAATAACTTTTGTTGACACTTATGTGAATGCTGCAACAGTAACTGTCATAGTTTCTGTGTCCCAAATGGCACCCTATTCCCTATATAGTGCACTACTTTCAACAAGGGCCCATAGTGCTCTGGTCTTAAGTAGTGCACTATATAGGGAATAGGGTGCCATTTGGGACATAGCCTGTCTCCTCTTGAATGTGATGTTGAGATGTGAAACAATGTCTTTGTCTCTTTAAGAGGTGGGAGGAGAGTGTGTGTTGCTGCCCAGTCTCTCTCTCTCTCCTCCTCCTCCCTCTATTTTTTTTAAAACAAAAATTCCTCTCTCAAGAGTTTGGCATTTCCTCTGAGCTCACTGGCAGAAAAACCAGAGAGAGAGAGACCGGGAGAGAGAGAGAGAGAGAGACCGGGTGAGAGAGAAGGCAAGAGAGAGAGAACCTGTTGGAGAGGAATCTTCACAAAGAAAGATAAACCTGACATACAACTCTAAAGAGGAGGGGGAACAAGAGGGAGAGAAGGAGGGGTAACTTCTGAAGAGGAACTTCAACTGACTTTCAACTGAACATACGTCAAACTCCATAAAGAGCTGGAGAGGAGGAGGAGAAGAAGAAGTGGGAGTTATGTTACAAGAAGGAAGGAGAGAGGAGAAGAAGAGAAAACAGAGAGAACAACATTGAGGCTCGGAAGGCGAGAGAGAGAGAGAGAGAGAGAGAGAGACAGAGAAGGAGAGATAGACAGAGAGAAAGAGAGAGAGAGAGAGAGAGAGAGAGAGAGAGAGAGAGAGAGAGAGAGAGAGAGAGAGAGAGAGAGAGAGAGAGAGAGAGAGAGAGAGAGAGAGAGAGAGAGAGAGAGAGAGAGAGAGAGAGAGAGAGAGAGAGAGAGAGAGAGAGAGAGAGAGAGTGTGTGTTAGTCATGATGGGTTAGCCTGCTCTGACCCTGTCTCAGTTCTCTGGCATTGCTAAGGAACAACCCCAAGTCCTGGACAGACAAGAAGAAGACAAGGAACGAAGGAATCTAGGTGCAACAGAGAGGAGGAGAGAGGGGGAACGAGAAGACAGAGAGAGCGAGAGAGGACGATGAGTGTGTACACTCTGAACCTGCGGGTGTTCTGGCCTCTGTTAACCTGTGTGTTGACAGGTCTGGTTCTCCACCACCACATCACCCACTGGCTAAGCTCAGAATCAGGCCCAGAATCAGGCCCCGATCCTGGGTACGAGGCTGGGACAGAGCCCTGCTCTGACCAGGGCCCTCCGGTCTTGCTCGCACTCATCAAACTACTACTGGCCTGTATCCTCTGCTACCTCTTCATAAGGTACCCAGTCCACACACATCATATATTTTCTCTCTCTCTCTCTCTCTCTCTATCTCTATCTATCTTTCTCTCTGTCTATCTCTCCTTCTCTGTCTCTCTCTCTCTCTTTCTCCATTCAATTCAATTCAAAGGGCTTTATTGGCATGGGAAACATATGTATACATTGCCAAAGCAAGTGAAATGGATAATAAACTAAAGTTAAAAATAAAATAAAAATAAAATGAACAGTAAACATTACACACCAAACATTTTAAATGTCATATTATGTCTATATGCAGTGTTATAACGATGTGCAAATAGTTAAAGTACAAAAGAGAAAATAAATAAACATAAATATGGGTTGTATTTACAATGGTGTTTGTTCTTCACTGGTTGCCCTTTTCTTGTGGCAACAGGTCACACATCTTGCTGCTGTGATTGCACACTGGTATTTCACCCAGTAGATATGGGAGTTTATCAAAATTGGATTTGTTTTCGAATTCTTTGTTGGTCTGTGTAATCAGAGGAATATATGTCTCTAATATGGTCATACATTTGGCAGGAGGTTAGGAAGTGCAGCTCAGTTTCCACCTCATTTTGTGGGCAGTGTGCACATAGCCTTTCTTCTCTTGAGAGCCAGGTCTGCCTACGGTGGCCTTTCTCAATATCAAGGCTATGCTCACTGAGTCTGTACATAGTCAAAGCTTTCCTTAATTTTGGGTCAGTCATAGTGGTCAGGTATTCTGCCACTGTGTACTCTCTGTTTAGGGCCAAATAGCATTCTAGTTTGCTCAGTTTTTTTGTTAATTCTTTCCAATGTGTCAAGTAATTATATTTTTGTTTTCTCATGACTTGGTTGGGTCTAATTGTGTTGCTGTCCTGGGGCTCTGTGGGGTCTGTTTGTGTTTGTGAACAGAGCCCCAGGACCAGCTTGCTTAGAGGACTCTTCTCCAAGTTCATCTCTCTGTAGGTGATGGCTTGTTATTGAAGGTTGGGGAATCGCTTCCTTTTAGGTGGTTGTAGAATTTAACGGCTCTTTTCTGGATTTGCGAGTATCGGCCTAATTCTGCTCTGCATGCATTATTTGGTATTTTACGTTGATTTCACAAGGATTTTCCCAAGGTTGCTGTTGACGTATATCCCATGATAGTTATTGGGGTCAAATTTGTCTCCACTTTTGTGGATTGGGGTAATCAGTCCTTGGTTCCAAATATTGGGGAAGATGCCAGAGCTGAGATGATGTTAAAGAGTTTAAGTATAGCCAATTTGAATTTGTAGTCTGTATATTTTATCATTTCATTTTGGATACCATCAACACCACAGGCCTTTTTGAGTTGGAGGGTGTCACGATCGTCGTAAATAGAGGAAGCGGACCAAGGCGCAGCGTGTCCAAGAAACATGACTTTATTAAATAACGTATCCAAAACAAAAGACGACTCAAATGAAGTCCAACAGCAACACTGACTGAAAGGAACAAAAACCCACAAAATACAAGGTGAAACCACACAGTTTAAATATGGCTCCCAATCAGAGATAACGAGCCGACAGCTGTCACTCGTTACCTCCGATTGGGAGTCACATGAATACAAACAAGGAAGACAACCACCTAGACACCCCAACCAAACAGCACACAACAAAACGAACACACCCTATCCCCAACCTAACCCACACAACACCCAACAATACAAACACACCCTGGTTCAATAACAACGTCCCGGAACCAGAGCGTGACAGTACCCCCCCCTAAAGGTGCGAACCCCGGGCGCACCAACATAAGGACTAGGGGAGGGTCTGGGTGGGCGTCTGTCCACGGTGGCGGCTCTGGCCCCGGTCGTGATCCCCACCCCACCACAGTCACAACCTGCTTCAGTAGCCTCCTCCCAATGACCACCCTCCAACTAACCCCACCTGGACTAAGGGGCAACACCGGACTAAGGGGCAGCACCGGACTAAGGGGCAGCACCGGGATAAGGGGCAGCACCGGGATAAGGGGCAGCACCGGGCTAAGGGGCAGCACCGGACTAAGGGGCAGCACCGGGCTAAGGGACAGTACCTGACTAAATGGCGGATCCTGGCTGGCTGGCTCTGGCGGATCCTGGCTGGCTGGCGGATCCGGGCTGGACGGCTCTGGCGGATCCTGGCTGGACGGCTCTGGCGGATCCTGGCTGGACGGCTCTGGCGGATCCTGGCTGGACGGCTCATGGCTGGCTGACGGATCTGGCTGCTCATGGCTGGCTGACGGATCTGGCTGCTCGTGGCTGGCTGACGGATCTGGCTGCTCATGGCTGGCTGACGGATCTGGCTGCTCATGGCTGGCGGAAGGCTCTGGCTGATCCTGTCTGGCGGACGGCTCTGGCTGATCCTGTCTGGCGGAAGGCTCTGGCTGATCCTGTCTGGCGGAAGGCTCTGGCTGATCCTGTCTGGCGGAAGGCTCTGGCTGATCCTGTCTGGCGGAAGGCTCTGGCTGATCCTGTCTGGCGGAAGGCTCTGGCTGCTCCTGTCTGGCGAAAGGCTCTAGCGGCTCCTGTCTGGCGGAAGGCTCTAGCGGCTCCGGTCTGGCGGACGGCTCTGAAGGCTCATGGCAGACGGGCGGCTTTGCAGGCTCAGTACAGACGGGCGGCTTATGCAACGCTTGGCAGACGGGCAGTTCAGGCGCCATAGGGCAGACGGGCAGTTCAGGCGCCGTTGGGCAGACGGGCAGTTCAGGCGCCGTTGGGCAGACGGGCAGTTCAGACGGCGTTGGGCAGACGGACAGTTCAGGCGCCGTTGGGCAGACGGGCAGTTCAGACGGCGTTGGGCAGACGGACAGTTCAGGCCCCGTTGGGCAGACGGCAGACTCTGGCCGTCTGAGGCGCACCGTAGGCCTGGTGCGTGGTGCCGGAACTGGAGGTACCGGGCTGAGGACACGCATCTCAGGGCTAGTGCGGGGAGAAGCAACAGGGCATGCTTGGCCCTGGGGACGACCGTAGGCCTGATGCGTGGTGCCGGAACTGGAGGTACCGGGCTGAGGACACGCATCTCAGGGCTAGTGCGGGGAGAAGCAACAGGGCATGCTTGGCCCTGGGGGACGCACCGTAGGCCTGATGCGTGGTGCCGGAACTGGAGGTACCGGGCTGAGGACACGCATCTCAGGGCTAGTGCGGGAAGCAGGAACAGGACGCACAGGACTCGGGGAACACACAGGAGGCTTAGTGCGTGGTGTAGGCACTGGTGGTACTGGACTGGAGACAGGAGGTGGTGCCGGAAATACCGGACCGTGCAGGCGTACTGGCTCCCTTGAGCACTGAGCCTGACCAACCTTACCTGGTTGTATGCTCCCCGTCGCCTGACCAGTACAGGGAGGTGGAATAACCCGCACCGGGCTATGTAGGCGAACCGGGGACACCATGCGTAAGGCTGGTGCCATGTAAGCCGGCCCGAGGAGACGCACTGGTGACCGGATGCGTGGGGCCGGCCTCATGACATCTGGCTCAATGCTCAGTCTAGCCCGGCCGATACGTGGAGCCGGAATGTACCGAACCGGGCTATGCCTGCGTACAGGAGACACCATGCGCTCTACTGCGTAACACGGTGTCTGCCCGTACTCTCGCTCTCCACGGTCAGTCCAGGGAGTAGGCGCAGGTCTCCTACCTGACTTCGCCACACTCCCTTCTAGCCCCCAAGAAATTTTTGGGTAATACTCTCGGGCTTCCAGCCTTGCCTCCGTGCTGCCTCCTCATATCGCCGCCTCTCGGCTTTAGCTGCCTCCCGCTCTTCACGAGGACGGCGATATTCTCCCGGTTGATCCCAAGGCCCCTCACCATCCAGAATCTCCTCCCATGTCCATGAATCCTTTATGGGAGTCCATAAATCCTGTGTAGGTAGGTCCTGTTGCCGCTTGACACGCTGCTTGGTCTTTTTGTGGTGGGTTTTTCTGTCACGATCGTCGTAAATAGAGGAAGCGGACCAAGGCGCAGCGTGTCCAAGAAACATGACTTTATTAAATAACGTATCCAAAACAAAAGACGACTCAAATGAAGTCCAACAGCAACACTGACTGAAAGGAACAAAAACCCACAAAATACAAGGTGAAACCACACAGTTTAAATATGGCTCCCAATCAGAGATAACGAGCCGACAGCTGTCACTCGTTACCTCCGATTGGGAGTCACATGAATACAAACAAGGAAGACAACCACTTAGACACCCCAACCAAACAGCACACAACAAAACGAACACACCCTATCCCCAACCTAACCCACACAACACCCAACAATACAAACACACCCTGGTTCAATAACAACGTCCCGGAACCAGAGCGTGACAGAGGGTTTGTATTTTGTCCTGTAGTTCATTCAATGTAATTGGAGAATCCAGTGGGTTCTGGTAGTCTTTAATAGCTGATTCTAAGATTTGTATTTGATCATGTATATGTTTTTGCTGTTTGTTCTTTGTTATAGAGACAAAAAGATTGGAGGAGTGGTTTATCCATACATCTCCGTTTTGGATAGATAACTCTTCATGTTTATGTTTGTTTAGTGTTTTCCAATTTTCCCAGAAGTGGTTAGAGTCTATGGATTCTTCAATTACATTGATCTGATTTCTGACATGCTGTTCCTTCTTTTTCCATAGTGTATTTCTGTATTGTTTTAGTGATTCACCATAGTCTGTGGCGTAGGCTCAGGTTTTCTGGGTCTCTATGTTTTTGGTTGGATAGGTTTCTCAATTTCTTTCTTAGGTTTTTGCATTCTTCATCAAAACATTTATCACTGTTATTACTTTTCTTTGGTTTTCTGTTAGAGATTTTTAGATTTGATAGGGAAGCTGAGAGGTCAAATATACTGTTTAGGTTTTCTACTGCCAAGTTTACACCTTCACTATTACATTGAAACATTTTGACCAGGAAGTTGTCTAAAAATGATGGAATTTGTTGTTGCCTAATAGTTTTTTGGTAGGTTTCAACACTACTTTCCTTCCATCCATAGCATTTTAAAATATTATGCAGTTCCTTTGGCTTTGATGCCTCATGACTGTTTATTGCTCTGTTCAGGTTGACTGAATTTGCTGTGATCTGATAGTGGTGTCAGTGATAAAGTAATCTACAGTACTACTGCCCAGAGATGAGCTGTAGGTGTACCTACCGTAAGAGTCCCCTCGAAGCCTACCATTGACTATGTACAGGCCGAGCGTGCAACAGAGCTGCAGAAATTGTGACCCGTTTTTTGTTGGTTGTTTTGTCATAGTTGTGTCTAGGGGGCATATTTGAGAGTTAATGCTGTCAACTCCAGGTAGGTGTTTGTCCTCTCTCTCTCTCTCTCTCTCTCTCTCTCTCTCTCTCTGTCTCTCTCTCTGTCTCTCTCTCTCTCTCTCTCTCGCTCTCGCTCTCGCTCTCGCTCTCGCTCTCGCTCTCGCTCTCGCTCTCGCTCTCGCTCTCTGTCTTTCTGTCTGTTTGAGTTGCACGGTTACCACTGTGATTCTTGCTTCTGCTTTTGAAAACTCATAATAATACTTATGATGCTGTCGTTCACTTCACTCCTTTGATTGTACTAAGTAGCCATCTATTCAAATATGAATTGACTCAAATATGAATTGACTCAAAAATAAATGTGTAACTGCAGGTACTGCTCCACCCACCCAGGGGGGCCCCAGAGGGTGCCTCTCGAGGCCGCTGACGGGGCTCTGAAATCGGGTCGTCGGGAGGTCCTGGAGGACTACTACGAGCGCTGGGTGCGTCTGTCTCCTCACGTCCTGGGGCACAGCAAGGCCCACGTGGCCAAACTGGTCGGGGAGCTGGTCAGAGCCGGACGTGCCACTGGAGGTATCCCAGAGTCCTCTCTGGCGTTCCGGGGAGACTTCCTGCAGGTGAGTTTCGGAAGATAACATTTTCTCTGTGGTAGATAAATGATTCATTCGTTTACATAGTTGATGGTCTACGTAAACAAACTTCCTGGGAATTGGGGTGCAATTTGGGCCTGACATAATCCTTGTTTGTCTGGTCTGGTTACAGGTGGGCAGTTCATACGAGGAGCACAAGGTGGGAGCTCCAGACTACTATGACATCCTGGTACCTCTTAAGGTTCCCCGAGAACTGAGACTGGAGCCACGAGTACACAGGGGGGAGAGGAGGGGGGAGAGGGGGGAGGAAAAGAAGAACGAGAGAGGAGAGGAGAAGGGAGAGGAGAAGGGTGATGTGAGGGAGGAGAGGAGGGAGGTTAAAGAGAATGGGAGAAAGGCAGGGAAGGGGGAGGGTAAGGGGGATGTGAGGGAGGAGAGGAGGGAGGGAAAGAAGGAGCAGAGGGGGGAGGTTAAAGAGAATGGGAGAAAGGCAGGGATGGGGGAGGGTAAGGGGGATGTGAGGGAGGAGAGGAGGGAGGGAAAGAAGGAGCAGAGGGGGGAGGTTAAAGAGAATGGGAGAAAGTCAGAGAAGGGGAACAGGATGAGGGTAAGAAGCAGTAAAGTGAAGGATGTCCAGAAGGACGACAGCAAGGTGGAGGAGAAGATGGAGGTCAACGAAGAAGGGAAGGAAGACTTGAAGGAGGAGGTGAAGGAAGAGATGAAAGGGGAATACTCAGAGGACGGTGGGTGGAGCGGCGTGCCGCGGTGCAGCCTAGAGACGCCTCGTCGTAGTGACTGGGTACGAAAACACCGCAACTTCACTGACACGTTTTTACGGCTGCACCCTTCTCAGGGGACGCCCGAAAGGTCATCGAGGTCATCGTCAGGGGTCACGGCGGGGTCAGGGGGAGGGGGCGGAGTCTATCGCCTGACCCCGGACTCCGTCCTCCGTTGGTTCTACCCGGCGGTCCAGCGTTGCCTAGCAACCGTACGCTACCCTTTCGAGCAGCGGTGTACGCTGAGTCTGACGCTCGCCGACGACCGTGTGCAGCTACGCCTCACACCTCGCTCCGACTACGTCTGCTGTCACATCTCCATGGCAATACGGCTCCTCCCCGCCATCCCCCTCGGAGACGGGGTCTACCTGGTTCCCATGGAAACGACGGCCTCAGTGGCGATGACTAATACAGGTGTGTTCAGGTGATCAGGGGGAGATATATGATGTCATTTACAAAGTAAATAAAGTATATTCCTCTTTCTATCTTTCTGTCTTTCTTTCTGTTTTTCTGTCTTTCTTTCTGTCTGTCTGTCTTTCTTTCTTTCTTTCTTTCTTTCTTTCTTTCTTTCTTTCTTTCTTTCTTTCTTTCTTTCTGTCTTTCTGTCTTTATTTCCTTCTTTCTTTCTGTCTTTCTTTCTGTCTTTCTTTCTTTCTTTCTTTCTTTCTTTCTTTCTTTCTGTCTTTCTGTCTTTCTGTCTTTCTGTCTTTATTTCCTTCTTTCTTTCTGTCTTTCTTTCTTTCTTTCTTTCTTCCTGTCTTTCTTTTTTTCTTTGTTTCTGTCTTTGTTTCTGTCTTTGTTTCTGTCTTTCTTTGTTTCTGTCTTTCTTTCTTTCTTTCTGTCTTTCTTTCTGTCTGTATTTCTGTCTTTCTGTCTTTCTTTATGTATTCCTTTCTTTCTTTCTGTCTTTCTTTCTTTCTTTCTTTCTTTCTTTCTTTCTTTCTGTCTTTCTTTCTTTCTGTCTTTCTGTCTTTCTGTCTTTCTGTCTTTCTTTCTTTCTTTCTTTCTGTCTTTCTTTCTTTCTGTCTTTCTTTCTTTCTTTCTGTCTTTCTGTCTTTCTGTCTTTCTGTCTTTCTTTCTTTCTTTCTTTCTTTCTTAGTTTTTTCTGTCTTTCTTTCTTTCTGTCTTTCTTTCTGTCTTTCTTTCTTTCTTTCTTTCTTTGTGTCTTTCTTTGTGTCTTTCTTTGTCTTTCTTTCTTTCTTTCTTTCTTTCTTTCTTTCTTTCTTTCTTTCTTTCTTTCTTTCTTTCTGTCTTTCTTTCTTTCTGTCTCTCTTTCTTTCTTTCTGTCTTTCTTTCTGTCTTTCTTTCTGTCCTTTCTTTCTGTCCTTTCTTTCTTTCTGTCTATCTGTCTTTCTTTCTTTCTTCGTTTCTCTCTTTCCTTCCTTCTTTCTGTCTTTCTGTCTTTCTGTCTTTCTTTTTGTCTTTCTTTCTTTCTTTCTTTCTTTCTTTCTTTCTTTCTTTCTTTCTTTCTTTCTTTCTTTCTTTCTTTCTTTCTTTCTTTCTTTCTTTCTTTCTTTCTTTCTTTCTCTCCTTTCATTATTATTATTGAATTAATTCACTAAATCATTAATTCTCTGTCTCCTTCCTTCCCTTCTTCCTTCCTTCTATCCTTCATCCATCCATCCATTCTCTCCTTTCATTATCATCCACTCATTCCAGACCAGCACCAGGACCCACAGAGCCAGGAGAAGGACCTGTGGACTATTTTCTTCCCCCGCCAGGAGCAGCGTCTGCTGGGCTGGCTCCGTGGCCGCTCCCCCCAGCCCTCCTGCCACCTCAAGGTGCTCCAGCTGACCAAGGCCCTGCGTGACCTGGGTGGCCAGGCCCTGGACAGTAACCGGGGGGCGCTCTGGAGGTCAGTCCTCTCCTCATACACGCTGAAGACAGCCTGGCTGCGTCTGCTACTCAGCTCTCCTGCAGAGGTAGGTTACACCATACCTTCAATAGGTACTACAGGTTACACCATACATTTAATAGGTACTACAGGTTACAATATACCTTTAATAGGTACTATAGGTTACAACATACATTTAATAGGTACTATAGGTTACACCATACCTTTAATAGGTACTATAGGTTACACCATACCTTTAATAGGTACTATAGGTTACAACATACCTTTAATAGGTACTATAGGTTACAACATACCTTTAATATGTACTATAGGTTACAACATACATTTAATAGGTACTATAGGTTACACCATACCTTTAATAGGTACTATAGGTTACACCATACATTTAATAGGTACTATAGGTTACAACATACATTTAATAGGTACTATAGGTTACAACATACCTTTTAATAGGTACTACAGAGGTAGGTTACAACATACCTTTAATGGGTACTACAGGTTACACCATACCTTTAATAGGTACTACAGAGGTAGGTTACAACATACCTTTAATAGGTACTACAGAGGTAGGTTACAACATACCTTTTAATAGGTACTACAGAGGTAGGTTACAACATACCTTTAATAGGTACTACAGAGGTAGGTTACAACATACCTTTTAATAGGTACTACAGAGGTAAGTTACAACATACCTTTAATGGGTACTATAGGTTACAACATACCTTTAATAGGTACTATAGGTTACAACATACCTTTTAATAGGTACTACAGAGGTAGGTTACAACATACCTTTTAATAGGTACTACAGAGGTAGGTTACAACATATCTTTAATAGGTACTATAGGTTACAACATACCTTTAATAGGTACTATAGGTTACAACATACCTTTAATAGGTACTACAGGTTACACCATACCTTTAATAGGTACTATAGGTTACAACATACCTTTAATAGGTACTACAGAGGTAGGTTACAACATACCTTTAATAGGTACTATAGGTTACAACATACCTTTAATGGGTACTATAGGTTACAACATACCTTTAATAGGTACTACAGAGGTAGGTTACAACATACCTTTAATAGGTACTATAGGTTACAACATACCTTTAATAGGTACTACAGGTTACACCATACCTTTAATAGGTACTATAGGTTACAACATACCTTTAATAGGTACTACAGAGGTAGGTTACAACATACCTTTAATAGGTACTATAGGTTACAACATACCTTTAATGGGTACTATAGGTTACAACATACCTTTAATAGGTACTACAGAGGTAGGTTACAACATACCTTTAATAGGTACTACAGGTTACACCATACCTTTAATAGGTACTATAGGTTACAACATACCTTTAATAGGTACTACAGAGGTAGGTTACACCATACCTTTAATAGGTACTATAGGTTACAACATACCTTTAATGGGTACTACAGAGGTAGGTTACAACATACCTTTAATAGGTACTACAGGTTACAACATACCTTTAATAGGTACTATAGGTTACAACATACCTTTAATAGGTACTACAGAGGTAGGTTACACCATACCTTTAATAGGTACTATAGGTTACAACATACCTTTAATGGGTACTACAGAGGTAGGTTACACCATACCTTTAATAGGTACTATAGGTTACAACATACCTTTAATGGGTACTACAGAGGTAGGTTACAACATACCTTTAATAGGTACTATAGGTTACAACATACCTTTAATATGTACTACAG
The DNA here is from genome assembly GCF_020615455.1 of Coregonus clupeaformis. Lineage (NCBI taxonomy): Eukaryota > Metazoa > Chordata > Actinopteri > Salmoniformes > Salmonidae > Coregonus > Coregonus clupeaformis. The sequence goes on along the minus strand of NC_059226.1, from coordinate 37,437,961 downwards.
GTTACACCATACCTTTAATAGGTACTACAGAGGTAGGTTACAACATACCTTTAATAGGTACTATAGGTTACAACATACCTTTAATAGGTACTATAGGTTACAACATACCTTTAATGGGTACTACAGAGGTAGGTTACAACATACCTTTAATATGTACTATAGGTTACACCATACCTTTAATAGGTACTACAGGTTACAACATACCTTTAATAGGTACTACAGAGGTAGGTTACAACATACCTTTAATATGTACTATAGGTTACACCATACCTTTAATAGGTACTACAGGTTACAACATACCTTTAATAGGTACTATAGGTTACACCATACCTTTAATAGTACTACAGAGGTAGGTTACAACATACCTTCAATAGGTACTATAGGTTACAACATACCTTTAATAGGTACTATAGGTAACACCATACCTTTAATAGGTACTACAGGTTACAACATACCTTTAATAGGTACTACAGAGGTAGGTTACAACATACCTTTTAATAGGTACTACAGAGGTAGGTTACAACATATCTTTAATAGGTACTACAGGTTACAACATACATTTAATAGGTACTATATGTTACAACATACCTTTAATAGGTACTACAGAGGTAGGTTACAACATACCTTTTAATAGGTACTACAGAGGTAGGTTACAACATATCTTTAATAGGTACTACAGGTTACAACATACCTTTAATAGGTACTATAGGTTACATCATACCTTTAATAGATACTACAGAGGTAGGTTACAACATACCTTTTAATAGGTACTATAGGTTACAACATACCTTTAATAGGTACTATAGGTTACACCATACCTTTAATAGGTACTACAGAGGTAGGTTACAACATACCTTTAATAGGTACTATAGGTTACACCATACCTTTAATAGGTACTACAGAGGTAGGTTACAACATACCTTTAATAGGTACTATAGGTTACACCATACCTTTAATAGGTACTCTAGGTTACAACATACCTTTTAATAGGTACTATAGGTTACAACATACCTTTTAATAGGTACTACAGAGGTAGGTTACAACATACCTTTAAGATGTACTACAGGTTACAACATATCTTTAATGGGTACTATAGGTTACAACATACCTTTAATAGATACTACAGGTTACAACATACCTTTAATGGGTACTATAGGTTACAACATACCTTTAATAGGTACTATAGGTTACACCATACCTTTAATAGGTACTACAGAGGTAGGTTACAACATACCTTTAATGGGTACTATAGGTTACAACATACCTTTAATGGGTACTATAGGTTACACCATATCTTTAATAGGTACTATAGGTTACAACATACCTTTAATATGTACTATAGGTTACACCATACCTTTAATGGGTACTACAGAGGTAGGTTACAACATACCTTTAATGGGTACTACAGAGGTAGGTTACAACATACCTTTAATAGGTACTACAGGTTACAACATACCTTTAATGGGTACTATAGGTTACACCATACCTTTAATAGGTACTATAGGTTACAACATATCTTTAATAGGTACTACAGAGGTAGGTTACAACATACCTTTAAGATGTACTACAGGTTACAACATATCTTTAATGGGTACTATACGTTACAACATACCTTTAATGGGTACTATAGGTTACAACATACCTTTAATAGGTACTACAGGTTACACCATACCTTTAATAGGTACTACAGGTTACACCATACCTTTAATATGTACTACAGAGGTAGGTTACAACATACCTTTAATAGGTACTATAGGTTACAACATACCTTTAATAGGTACTACAGAGGTAGGTTACAACATACCTTTAATAGGTACTATAGGTTACACCATACCTTTAATAGGTACTATAGGTTACACCATACCTTTAATAGGTACTACAGAGGTAGGTTACAACATACCTTTAATAGGTACTACAGAGGTAGGTTACAACATACCTTTAATGGGTACTATAGGTTACACCATACCTTTAATAGGTACTACAGAGGTAGGTTACAACATACCTTTAATAGGTACTACAGAGGTAGGTTACAACATACCTTTAATAGGTACTACAGAGGTAGGTTACAACATACCTTTAATGGGTACTCTTAATGTGTTCTCTTACTACTTTATTTACTACTTATTTTTACGGAATACTTTTTAAATAGATGCTGCACTGTCATTTTACTGTGTACACTATGGTGTATGTTTAATGCATCTGACCAGAGATGGGAAGTTTTTCTTATTTTAATTACTGCTGAGTACTTTGTAATTTGTATTTCACTGGCATGAACTACAATTCAATGTATTTTGTAACAAGATACTTTAGAGAGCTGTCATTTGTATTTTCAAAATACAACATACTTTTTCTATACCATTTATTTATAGTGGTTCACCCTGCATTGGTATCAGAAGTCTGATGGCACTTTGGTGTGATAAAAGTATCAGCTAAATTACCAAAATGTAAATGTGAAAATGAACACTTGCAAAACATGCTGGGTATTATTCTAATGAGCTCCGCCCCTAAACAAGGCCAATTATAATAACCAGTGTTCTTTGAATTTTTTACATTTACATTTAGCAGATGGTCTTATCCAGAGTGACTTCCAGTCAGTGCATTCAACTAAGGTAGATAAACAACAAGTGTCACAGTCATAGCAAGTAAAATGTTTCTGTAACCTTTACTGAGACTGCTGTTTTATTAAGGGGGCTACTTGCAAACGTATTTCTGTATTTTAAAATACAAAATACATGTTTTTTAATTAAATACAATACTTTGCAAACATATTTTGTCATTTATTTTGATACATTAATCTTTTGGGTATTTTGCTGTTGTAATTTGTAATGTTTTGCTATTGTAATTTATAATGTTTTGGTATTGTAATTTGTAATGTTTTGGTATTGTAATTTGTAATGTTTTGCTATTGTAATTTGTAATGTTTTGCTATTGTAATTTGTAATGTTTTGCTATTGTAATTTGTAATGTTTTGCTAATGTAATTTGTAATGTTTTGCTATTGTAAGTTAGAATGTTTTGGCATTGTAATTTGTAATGTTTTGGTATTGTAATTTGTAATGTTTTGCTGTTGTAATTTGTAATGTTTTGCTAATGTAATTTGTAATGTTTTGCTGTTGTAATTTGTAATGTTTTGCTAATGTAATTTGTAATGTTTTGCTATTGTAAGTTGAAATGTTTTGCCGTGTAGCTCAGTTGGTAGAGCTTGGCGCTTGCATCGCCAGGGTTGTGGGTTCGATCCCCACGGGGGACCAGTATGAAAAGATGTATGCGCTCACTAACTGTAAGTCGCTCTGGATAAGAGCGTCTGCTAAATGACTAAATTGTAAAATTTAATTTGTAATGCTTTGCTATTGTAATTTATAATGTTTTGCTATTGTAATTTATAATGTTTTGCTATTGTAATTTGTAATGTTTTGCTATTGTAATTTGTAATTGTATTTTGTCATTGTTGGCCATCCCTTCATATGACGATAAACTTTGATCTGATTTGATTGGAGACCTGTAATGAGTTCTGATGTATTTTCCTCCCGGTTCTGTAGGCCTGGGAGGAGCGCCATCTGGTGGCCAGAATGGAGGAGCTGGTCCGCAGCCTGAGGGAGAGCCTCCAGAACCGGGCTCTGGATCACCTCTTCCTGGGGAGCGACAGCGGCTCCATCCTGCCTGACTCTGTGGCTCTACCTAAGTTGGTCAAGGAGGCGGTGGGAGCTCCAGTGGGGGGTCCAGTGGAGGGTTCGGGGGGACGTTTGGGGGGTTCGGCAGGGAACCTCTGGGCAGGTGTGGACCCGGCTTCATTGGACCTAGTGTCGGGCCGGTTGGCGTATGCCTGGACCCATCTCCACCGGCTGATCAGGCTTGGCCGACCCCAGAGGAGTAGCTTGGGGCTGGGCAGGGCAGGCAACGTAAACTGCCTGCATCTGCAACCTGGAGAATAACCAACGTATCTTTCCTGGAAACAAATTAAAAGGATTACGGTTCTAAAGGTGAAACAGGGGTTGACGAAGAGTAACAGCTAATGTCATCCAACAACAGGCAGATACAGACAGACGGGATGGATGAGACATCGGACTACATGCACATCCGAAGGTTGTAAAGGAGCTGCTGGTGTAGAATCCAAAAAAGTATATAACAGTGATGGGACATTCTCCGAGTCATCATCCTTAATCCAGTCATGAATGGAAATCATAGGGAATGTTTGAATTTGTAATTTATGAATTGGTAATTAATACATTTGTGATTTTTCCCTGGTACCTAATGAATTAGGTTTCATTCATAACCAGAGTGTTTGGATGTCTGATTCCCTATTACGATGCCCTATTACGAATGTAGTGCACTTCATTGGACCAGAGTCCAATAGGGCTGTGGTTCAAAGTAGTGCACTAGGCAATAGGGTGCCATTTGGGATGCGTTCTGTGCTGTTTGTATTATCAGTTCAGGGCCAGACAGTGTAACGGCAGGGTAACCTCCCAGTTCAGGGCCAGACAGTGTAACGGCAGGGTAACCTCCCAGTTCAGGGCCAGACAGTGTAACGGCAGGGTAACCTCCCAGTTCAGGGCCAGACAGTGTAACGGCAGGGTAACCTCCCAGTTCAGGGCCAGACAGTGTAACGGCAGGGTAACCTCCCAGTTCAGGGCCAGACAGTGTAACGGCAGGGTAACCTCCCAGTTCAGGGCCAGACAGTGTAACGGCAGGGTAACCTCCCAGTTCAGGGCCAGACAGTGTAACGGCAGGGTAACCTCCCAGTTCAGGGCCAGACAGTGTAACGGCAGGGTAACCTCCCAGTTCAGGGCCAGACAGTGTAACGGCAGGGTAACCTCCCAGTTCAGGGCCAGACAGTGTAACGGCAGGGTAACCTCCCAGTTCAGGGCCAGACAGTGTAACGGCAGGGTAACCTCCCAGTTCAGGGCCAGACAGTGTAACGGCAGGGTAACCTCCCAGTTCAGGGCCAGACAGTGTAACGGCAGGGTAACCTCCCAGTTCAGGGCCAGACAGTGTAACGGCAGGGTAACCTCCCAGTTCAGGGCCAGACAGTGTAACGGCAGGGTAACCTCCCAGTTCAGGGCCAGACAGTGTAACGGCAGGGTAAACTGTGCCACTAGAGATCCTGGTTCGAATCCAGGCTCTGTCGCAGCCGGCCGCGACCGGGAGACTCATGGGCGGCGCACAATTGGCCCAGCGTCGTCCAGGGTAGGGGAGGGAATGGCCGGCAGGGATGTAGCTCAGTTGATAGAGCATGGCGTTTGCAACGCCAGGGTTGTGGGTTCGATTCCCACGGTGGGCCAGTATAAAAAAAAAAATATGTATTCACTAACTGTAAGTCGCTCTGGATAAGAGCGTCTGCTAAATGACTAAAATGTAATGTAATGTAAATGTAAACTCCCAGTTCAGGGCCAGACAGTGTAACGGCAGGGTATTTGCAGTTAAAATAAAAAATCAAATCAAATGTTATTTGTCACATGCGCTATATACAGGGAGTACCAGTACGCTTTAGGACGCAATATTGGACTCCAATTCACAGTTAATGAGATTGATGTATATTCTTTAGAAATTAGATTAGCAAATAAGAATGCATGTTAAATCCATAGCGTATTTTTAATAATAATAAAATAATAATATGCCATTTAGCAGACGCTTTTATCCAAAGCGACTTACAGTCATGCGTGCATACATTTTTGTGTATGGGTGGTCCCGGGGATCGAACCCACTACCTTGGCGTTACAAGCGCCGTGCTCTACCAGTTGAGCTACAGAGGTGACTAGGCATCAGGATAGTTAATAATAAGGTATTTGAGGTAGATATGTACATGAAGGCAGGGTAAAGTGACCAGGCATCAGTATAGATAATAATAAGGTATTTGAGGTACTACATGTACTACATAGGGTTCCATTTGGGACGTATGTGCCCTGGTCAAATGCAGTACACTATATAGGGAATGGGGTTCCATTTGGGACGCAGAGCTTTTAGTCATAAAAGTGGAACTGGTGGCACAGGGGTTCGTGTTTCAGAGGCTTTAAAAGCAGAACAGAATCTAAATGAAGGAACTTTACACAAGTCTTCCACTCAAACTAAAAATACCAAAGAAAGAAGCAAAGAACATGAAACATGTTATGTGTGTCTCAGAAACGTATTTAAAGGGACTGTTCACTCTAAACTCAAAGTTTCTCAGACGTTTTAACGTCTCAGAAAAAGACCTGACGTCAAGTAGAGTCAAAGGTATTTGATGTAGATTCTATATAAGGAAAATATGTATTAGGAGAAATCAAAGCCAAATGGAGAAACATTGGTAGTGTAAACTTCAATTTTTTTAGGGTGAACTATCCCTTTAAGATATGAATTTAAGTGTATGTGAATATATGTTTACTTCTGTAAAGGTACAGTAGCTATATTTATATTGTAAAATATATTGTACTTAATGTACATAGAAATTGATATTTTGGCAATCTGTATTTATTTTCTATGTAATTTTAAGGCTACGTGTATTTATGAGCTGAAATAAACTCCTTATATTTTAGATTTGTTTAGTTTTTGTTGTGTTTGTTTCTTTCCACTTGTTCTTTGTTCTATTGATCTGCAAAAAAACGTGTGTGTGGTTGTGTATGTGCACGTGTGTGTGGTTGTGTATGTGCACGTGTGTGTGGTTGTGTATGTGCACGTGTGTGTGGTTGTGGTTGTGCACGTGTGTGTGGTTGTGGTTGTGTATGTGCACGTGTGTGTGGTTGTGCATGTGCACGTGTGTGTGTGTGTCCTGCACATGTGTTATAGTTCCGTCTTGTCATTAGTTTGTACCCTGAGATGACTCTTATAGAATCATGGATACGTCCTCAATGTCACCCTATTCCCTATATAGTGCACTACTTTTGACAAAGACCCATAGGGCTCTACAAGATAGGGAAGAGGGTGCCATATGGGACACAAGCATGGTCTAGGTTAGAGGAAATACAACGTGTGCCACATGGCAGGAAGGAGAGAGAGGGGGGGGATAGGGAGAGAGAGAGAGACCATATTAGAGACACATATTTCCCTCTGATTACATAGACCCACAAAGAATTCGAAAATTTGATAAACTACCATATCTATTGGGTGAAATACCACAGTGTGCCATCACAGCAGTAAGATTTGTGACCTGTTGCCACAAGAAAAGGGCAACCAGTGAAGAACAAACACCATTGTAAATACAACCCATATTTATTTATTTTCCCTTTTGTACTTTAACTATTTGCACATTGTTACAACACTGTATATATAAATAATATAACATTTTTATTCTTTTGGAACTTCTGAGTGTAATGTTTACTGTTAATATTTATTGTTTATTTCACTTTTGTTTATTATCTATTTAACTTGCTTTGGCAATGTAAACATATGTTTCCCATTCCAATAAAGCCCCCTGAATTGAACTGAATTGAGAGAGAGAGGAGAACTGCTGGTGTTGTAGTGATTAAGTGGGAGGAGCCAGCAGGGTAGTTGCAGTTCAGGGACAGCTGTCATTGTATAGTTTGACCAGTAGAGGGCAGTCTCTACCACGGCATAGCCTTGCTGTTTGACCAGTAGAGGGCAGTCTCTACCACGGCATAGCCTTGCTGTTTGACCAGTAGAGGGCAGTCTCTACCACGGCATAGCCTTGCTGTTTGACCAGTAGAGGGCAGTCTCTACCACGGCATAGCCTTGCTGTTTGACCAGTAGAGGGCAGTCTCAACCACGGCATAGCCTTGCTGTTTGACTAGTAGAGGGCAGTCTCTACCACGGCATAGCCTTGCTGTTTGACTAGTAGAGGGCAGTCTCTACCACATCATAGCCTTGCTGTTTGACTAGTAGAGGGCAGTCTCAACCACGGCATAGCCTTGCTGTTTGACCAGTAGAGGGCAGTCTCAACCACGGCATAGCCTTGCTGTTTGACTAGTAGAGGGCAGTCTCAACCACGGCATAGCCTTGCTGTTTGACCAGTAGAGGGCAGTCTCAACCACGGCATAGCCTTGCTGTTTGACCAGTAGAGGGCAGTCTCAACCACGGCATAGCCTTGCTGTTTGACTAGTAGAGGGCAGTCTCTACCACGGCATAGCCTTGCTGTTTGACTAGTAGAGGGCAGTCTCAACCACGGCATAGCCTTGCTGTTTGACCAGTAGAGGGCAGTCTCAACCACGGCATAGCCTTGCTGTTTGACTAGTAGAGGGCAGTCTCAACCACGGCATAGCCTTGCTGTTTGACTAGTAGAGGGCAGTCTCTACCACATCATAGCCTTGCTGTTTGACTAGTAGAGGGCAGTCTCTACCACGGCATAGCCTTGCTGTTTGACTAGTAGAGGGCAGTCTCTACCACATCATAGCCTTGCTGTTTGACTAGTAGAGGGCAGTCTCTACCACGGCATAGCCTTGCTGTTTGACCAGTAGAGGGCAGTCTCAACCACGGCATAGCCTTGCTGTTTGACCAGTAGAGGGCAGTCTCAACCACGGCATAGCCTTGCTGTTTGATTTATTAAGCTGCCTGTTGCTCTCCTGTTGAGAAGACAGCCTCACAGTGATGCCACTTAGTGGGTTATATATTAGACTGCTGCTGCAACACTGAGCTCTACTGACTTTATTATTACAAACACACACACATGCGCACACACACACACAGGTACACATGCACACACACACACAGACGCACACACACGTGCACACACATGAGCGTGCTCGCGCGCACACATACACACACACACAGCGGAGGAAGGGCAGGGTCACCAGGAACTCACAGCTGACACGGCAACAGGTCATGTGCCACTTTGGTTTCCATGGTAACTCTCTTAAAGTAACCCAGCATCCACCCTTGAGGTTACACATACACTTGTAACATGTTGCCGTGGTAGCAATTACCCAACACACCTGCTCTATCTCTCTCCTCTCTCTCTCTTTCTCTCTCTCCTTCTCTCTGTCTCTCTCTCCTTCTCTCTCTCTCTCCTCTCTCTCTCCTTCTCTCTCTTCTCTCTATCATATTATGTAAATATACAGTGTTGTAACAATATGAAAATAGCTAAAGTACAAATGGGAGAATTTTTTTTACACAAATATGGGTTGTATTTACAATGGTGTTTGTTCTTCACTGGTTGCCCTTTTCTTGTGGCAACAGGTCACAAATATTGCTGCTGTGATGGCACACTGTGGTATTTCACCCAGTAGATAAGGGAGTTTATCCAAATGTGTGTAATCTGAAGGAAATATGTGTCTCTAATATGGTCATACATTTGGCAGGAGGTTAGGAAGTGCAGCTCAGTTTCCATCTCAGTTTGTGGGCAGCGTGCACATAGCCTGTCTTCTCTTGAGAGCCAGGTCTGCCTATGGCGGCCTTTCTCAATAGCAAGGCTATGCTCACTGAGTCTGTACATAGTCAAAGCTTTCCTTAAATTTAAGTCAGTCACAGTGGTCAGGTATTCTGCAGAATTCTGCATGCAGAGTCTCAATTTGGTGTTTGTCCCATTTTGTGAATTCTTGGTTGGTGAGTGGACCCCAGACCCCAGACCTCACAACCATAAAGGACAATGGGTTCTATAACTGATTCAAGTATTTTTAGCCAGTTACCTGTGGAAGTTACCTGTGGCGCTGATATTTAGGCCGAGGTATGTATAGTTTGTTGTGTGCTCTAGGGCAACGGTGTCTAGATGGAATTTGTATTAGTTGTCCTGGCAACTAGACCTTTTTTGGAACACCATTATTTTTGTCTTACTGAGATTTACTGTCAGGGCCCAGGTCTGACAGAATCTGTGCAGAAGATCTAGGTGCTGCTGTAGGCCCTCCTTGGTTGGGGACAGAAGCACCAGATCATCAGCAAACAGAAGACATTTGACTTCAGATTCTAGTAGGGTGAGGCCGGGTGCTGCAGACTGTTCTAGTGCCCTCGCCAATTCGTTGATATATATGTTGAAGAGGGTGGGTCTAAAATTGCATCCCTGTCTCACCCCACGGCCCTGTGGAAAGAAATGTGTGTGTCCTTTGTCAATTTTAACCACACACTTGTTGTTTGTGTACATGGATTTTATGTCGTATGTTTCCCCCCCAACACCACTTTCCATCAATTTGTATAGCAGACCCTCATGCCAAATTGAGTCAAAAGCTTTTTTGAAATCAACAAAGCATGAGAAGACTTTGCTTTTGTTTTGTTTTGTTTCTTTGTCAATTAGGGTGTACAGGGTGAATACGTGGTCTGACGTACGGTAGTTTGGTAATTCTCTCTCTCTTTCGCTCTCTCTCTCTCTCTCTCTCTCTCTTGCTCTCTCTCTCTCTGTCTCTCTCTCTAGATTATTATCTATTTCACTTGCTTTGGCAATGTAAACATATATTTCCCATGCCAATAAAGCCCTTTGAATTGAATTGAATTGAATTGAAAGAGAGACAGAGAGAGAGAGAGAGAGAGAGAGAGAGAGAGAGAGAGAGAGAGAGAGAGAGAGAGAGAGAGAGAGAGAGAGAGAGAGAGAGAGAGAGAACCAGACAACAGATTTGATTCGATATCCATCAGTGCTCCTGCAAACCTGGGTGAGTCATTGGTGCACGGCAGAAAAGGGGAGAGAGAGAAAGAGAGAGAAGGGGAGGGGTAGAATGCTCACTCAAGGGACAGGGCTGGCTTTGCATGTCGTTTCTGAAGAGTGGGCAAGACTGGAAAGAGAGAGAGCGAAAGAGACAGAGAAAGAAAGAGCGAGAGAGAGAGAGAGAGAGAGAGAGAGAGAGAGAGAGAGAGAGAGAGAGAGAGAGAGAGTGAGAGAAAGAGAGTGAGAGTGAGAGAGAGAGATTAAGAGTGTCTGGGTTGGTAGGGTGGAGGATGAAGAGGAGGAGGGGGAGATAGCGTGAGTGTGTGAGAGAGAAAGAGAGAAGGGTCTGTTGTTGTTGATGTTGTTGTTGTTTGGAGCAGGGGATGATGATGGAGTGATAGTAAGAATGAAGAAGAAAAACCTGGTACACCCCTCACTCTTGTCACCTTGAGATTTTATATCAATTTTTTCCGGAGTGAAAGTGGATGTTGGATGGAAGGATGAAGAACTGGATGAAGGGAAGTGAGGAAGAGAAGAGAGACTGAGGAGAGGAGAGTCTGAGAGGACAATGGCGTACACACAGGTAGGACCATGTGACCATGTGACCATGGAACCTTGATACTTTCAAACACCTGCTGTTGTTGCTTCTCCTTTAGTTCTCTCTGGGTCCACTTCACTTCATTTCCCTCCTCCCTCCATCTGTAGCACATGTCCTGTCTGTCCTTCTCTCTCTTCTCTCTTCCTCCCTGCTCTCATCTCTATTCCTTCTCTCTCTTCTCTCTTCCTTCTCTCTCTTTTCTTTCTCCTCTCTTCCTTCTCTCTCTCCTCTCTCTCTTCTCTCTTCTCTACCTCTCCAAGGCCTCCTGCCTCTCTTGGCTAATGTTTGGTAGTGTGTATATTGTATGTTTGTGTGTTGTGGAGTAGCACGTTTTTATATGTTATATTGCGTTCTTGTGTATGTTCTTGTGTACTATATAATGTTATAGATATATGACTATATAACCTAAAGTTATAGAGATATGACTATATAACCTAATATTATAGAGATATGACTATATAACCTGTACTATATAATGTTATAGAGATATGACAATATAACCTAATGTTATAGATATATGACTATATAACCTAATGTTATAGAGATATGACTATGTAACCTAATATTATAGAGATATGACTATATAACCTGTACTATATAATGTTATAGAGATATGACAATATAACCTAATGTTATAGAGATATGACTATATAACCTAATGTTATAGAGATATGACAATATAACCTAATGTTATAGAGATATGACTATATAACCTAATGTTATAGATATATGACTATATAACCTAATGTTATAGGGATATGACTATATAACCTAATGTTATAGAGATATGACTATATAACCTATACTATATAATGTTATAGAGATATGACTATATAACCAATACTATATAATGTTATAGAGATATGACTATATAACCTAATGTTATAGAGATATGACTATATAACCAATACTATATAATGTTATAGAGATATGACTATACAACCTATACTATATAATGTTATAGAGATATGATTATATAACCAATACTATATAATGTTATAGAGATATGACTATATAACCTAATGTTATAGAGATATGACTATATAACCAATACTATATAATGTTATAGAGATATGACTATACAACCTATACTATATAATGTTATAGAGATATGACTATATAACCTGTCCTATATAATGTTATAGAGATATGACTATATAACCAATACTATATAATGTTATAGAGATATGACTATACAACCTATACTATATAATGTTATAGAGATATGACTATATAACCAATACTATATAATGTTATAGAGATATGACTATATTACCTAATGTTATAGAGATATGACTATATGACCAATACTATATAATGTTATAGAGATATGACTATACAACCTGTACTATATAATGTTATAGAGATATGACAATATAACCTAATGTTATAGATATATGACTATATAACCTATACTACATAATGTTATAGAGATATGACTATATAACCTGTACTATATAATGTTATAGAGATATGACTATATAACCTAATGTTATAGAGATATGACTATATAACCAATACTATATAATGTTATAGAGACATGACTATATAACCTATACTATATAATGTTATAGAGATATGACTATATAACCTGTACTATATAATGTTATAGAGATATGACTATATAACCTAATATTATAGAGATATGACTATATAACCTGTACTATATAATGTTATAGAGATATGACAATATAATAATATTATATATTATATAACAATATAACCTAATGTTATAGAGATATGACTATATAATCTAATATTATAGAGATATGACTATATAACCTGTACTATATAACGTTATAGAGATATGAAAATATAACCCTAATGTTATAGAGATATGACAATATAACCTAATGTTATAGATATATGACTACATAACCTAATGTTATAGAGATATGACTATATAACCTAATATTATAGAGATATGACAATATAACCCTAATGTTATAGAGATATGACTATATAACCTAATGTTATAGATATATGACTATATAACCTAATGTTATAGAGATATGACTATATAACCTAATATTATAGAGATATGACTATATAACCTGTACTATATAATGTTATAGAGATATGACAATATAACCCTAATGTTATAGAGATATGACTATATAACCTGATGTTATAGATATATGACTATATAACCTAATGTTATAGAGATATGACTATATAACCTAATGTTATAGAGACATGACTATATAACCTATACTATATAATGTTATAGAGATATGACTATATAACCTACACTATATAATGTTATAGAGATATGACAATATAACCTAATGTTATAGAGATATGACTATATAACCTAATGTTATAGAGATATGACAATATAACCTAATGTTATAGAGATATGACAATATAACCTAATGTTATAGAGACATGACTATATAACCTAATATTATAGAGATATGACTATATAACCTAATTTTATAGAGATATGACTATATAACCAATACTATATAATGTTATAGAGATATGACTATATAACCTGTACTATATAATGTTATAGAGATATGACTACATAACCTATACTATATAATGTTATAGAGATATGACTATATAACCTAATGTTATAGAGATATGACTATATAACCAATACTATATAATGTTGTAGAGATATGACTATATAACCTGTACTATATAATGTTATAGAGATATGACTATATAACCTAATATTATAGAGATATGACAATATAACCCTAATGTTATAGAGATATGACTATATAACCTAATGTTATAGATATATGACTATATAACCTAATGTTATAGAGATATGACTATATAACCTAATATTATAGAGATATGACTATATAACCTGTACTATATAATGTTATAGAGATATGACAATATAACCCTAATGTTATAGAGATATGACTATATAACCTGATGTTATAGATATATGACTATATAACCTAATGTTATAGAGATATGACTATATAACCTAATGTTATAGAGACATGACTATATAACCTATACTATATAATGTTATAGAGATATGACTATATAACCTACACTATATAATGTTATAGAGATATGACAATATAACCTAATGTTATAGAGATATGACTATATAACCTAATGTTATAGAGATATGACAATATAACCTAATGTTATAGAGATATGACAATATAACCTAATGTTATAGAGACATGACTATATAACCTAATATTATAGAGATATGACTATATAACCTAATTTTATAGAGATATGACTATATAACCAATACTATATAATGTTATAGAGATATGACTATATAACCTGTACTATATAATGTTATAGAGATATGACTACATAACCTATACTATATAATGTTATAGCGATATGACTATATAACCTAATGTTATAGAGATATGACTATATAACCAATACTATATAATGTTGTAGAGATATGACTATATAACCTGTACTATATAATGTTATAGAGATATGACTATATAACCTATACTATATAATGTTATAGAGATATGACTATATAACCTAATGTTATAGAGATATTACTATATAACCAATACTATATAATGTTCTAGAGATATGACTATATAACCTGTACTATATAATGTTATAGAGATATGACTATATAACCTATACTATATAATGTTATAGAGATATGACTATATAACCAATACTATATAATGTTATAGAGATATGACTATATAACCTGTACTATATAATGTTATAGAGATATGACAATATAACCTAATGTTATAGAGATATGACTATATAACCAATACTATATAATGTTATAGAGATATGACGATTTTATTTTTTTATTTTACCTTTATTTAACTAGGCAAGTCAGTTAAGAACAAATTCTTATTTACAATGATGGCCTACACCGGCCAAACACGGACGACGCTGGGCCAATTGTGCGCCGCCCTATGGGACTCCCAATCACGGCCGGTTGTGATACAGCCTGGAATCGAACCAGAGGGTCTGTAGTGACGCCTCCAGCACTGAGATGCAGTGCCTTAGACCGCTGAGCCACTCGGGAGCCCTATAGTATACATAACCTGTCCTATATAATGTTATAGAGATATGACTATATAACCTATACTATATAATGTTATATACTAAGCAATGGCTATATAACCTGTCCTATATAATGTTATAGAGATATGACTATATAACCTGTCCTATATAATGTTATAGAGATATGACTATATAACCTATACTATATAATGTTATAGAGATATGACTATATAACCTGTCCTAAATAATGTTATAGAGATATGACTATATAACCTGTCCTATATAATGTTATAGAGATATGACTATATAACCTACACTATATAATGTTATAGAGATATGACTATATAACCCTAATGTTATAGAGATATGACTATATAACCTGATGTTATAGATATATGACTATATAACCTAATGTTATAGAGATATGACTATATAACCTAATGTTATAGAGACATGACTATATAACCTATACTATATAATGTTATAGAGATATGACTATATAACCTACACTATATAATGTTATAGAGATATGACAATATAACCTAATGTTATAGAGATATGACTATATAACCAATACTATATAATGTTGTAGAGATATGACTATATAACCTGTACTATATAATGTTATAGAGATATGACTATATAACCTATACTATATAATGTTATAGAGATATGACTATATAACCTAATGTTATAGAGATATTACTATATAACCAATACTATATAATGTTCTAGAGATATGACTATATAACCTGTACTATATAATGTTATAGAGATATGACTATATAACCTATACTATATAATGTTATAGAGATATGACTATATAACCAATACTATATAATGTTATAGAGATATGACTATATAACCTGTACTATATAATGTTATAGAGATATGACAATATAACCTAATGTTATAGAGATATGACTATATAACCAATACTATATAATGTTATAGAGATATGACGATTTTATTTTTTTATTTTACCTTTATTTAACTAGGCAAGTCAGTTAAGAACAAATTCTTATTTACAATGATGGCCTACACCGGCCAAACACGGACGACGCTGGGCCAATTGTGCGCCGCCCTATGGGACTCCCAATCACGGCCGGTTGTGATACAGCCTGGAATCGAACCAGAGGGTCTGTAGTGACGCCTCCAGCACTGAGATGCAGTGCCTTAGACCGCTGAGCCACTCGGGAGCCCTATAGTATACATAACCTGTCCTATATAATGTTATAGAGATATGACTATATAACCTATACTATATAATGTTATATACTAAGCAATGGCTATATAACCTGTCCTATATAATGTTATAGAGATATGACTATATAACCTGTCCTATATAATGTTATAGAGATATGACTATATAACCTATACTATATAATGTTATAGAGATATGACTATATAACCTGTCCTAAATAATGTTATAGAGATATGACTATATAACCTGTCCTATATAATGTTATAGAGATATGACTATATAACCTACACTATATAATGTTATAGAGATATGACTATATAACCTGTCCTATATAATGTTATAGAGATATGACTATATAACCTATACTATATAATGTTATAGAGATATGACTATATAACCTAAAGGGGTTTGTTCTGAGTCAGGTATCAAATGCACAGGAAACAATTTTTTGAGTCTTTAGAAAAAAAATTAATAATAACTAAAAAATAATCCTATTCTAATGAATTGATAGTCCTGTGTGCAGACTGAGTGGTCAAGACGAGTGTTTTTAAATGAGAAGACATGTTTAGTAATATACTGTTCCTATACAATGGAAAGGACCTTTTCATTTTCTCCCACTGTGTGTCTCTGAGCGTGGTAGTTTTAGATGTTTGTCCCCTCCCTCCCTCCTTCTCCCTCTCTCTCTCTCACACTTCTTCTCTCCTTCACTCTCTCTCTATCTTTCACTCCCTCCCTCACTCTTTCCCTCTCTCTCTCTCTCTCTCTCTCTCTCTCTCTCTCCCTCTCTCTCTCTCTCTCTCTCTCTCTCTCTCTCTCTCTCTCTCTCTCTCTCTCTCTCTCTCTCTCTCTCTTTCTCACTCTCTCTCTCTCTCTCTCTCTCTCTCTCTCTCTCTCTCTCTCTCTCTCTCTCTCTCTCTCCCTCTCTCTCTCTCTCTCTCTCTCTCTCTCTCTCTCTCTCTCTCTCTCTCTCTCTCTCTCTCTCTCTCTCTCTCTCTCTCTCTCTCTCTCTCTCTCTCTCTCTCTCTCTCTCTCTCTCTCTCTCTCTCTCTCTCTCTCTCTCTCTCTCTCTCTCTCTCTCTCTCCCTCCCTCCCTCCCATTTTCTCTCTCTCCCTATGTCCTTCCCTTTCTCCGCCTGTGTATGACCCCAGGATGTGTCATCCTCACCTGGGTAGAAGGGATGGAGGGATGGAGAGAGAGGGAGGGTACGCTGCTCCTGTCGCTGTCGCCATGGATACAGCCAACGCTAATAAAGAAAGAGTGAGAGCGAGAGAGAGAGAGAGAGAGGGAGAGAGAGAGAGAGAGAGAGAGAGAGAGAGAGAGAGAGAGAGAGAGAGAATCATTGGAAGACATGAGAACACCTGTGTGTATATGGAGAGAGATGAGGAAGATGACAGAGTAGAAGAGGAAGACAGACTGGAGATGGAGAGAGAATCTGTACACACACACACATAGATACACACACACACACAAATACACACACACACACACACACAAATACACACACACACAGAGAGATACAGACACACACACAAATACACACACACACAAACACACACACGCACACACACACACAGAGATACACACACACACACTCAAATACACACACACACAAACACACACACGCACACACACACACATCACAGAGTTCAAAGGTTACACGTGTGTGTCAGTGATGTAGTGGTAAAAACAATAGGTGGGTAAACTCTGATCACCGGTCGCATTTACTTGTGTTTACCCTCCATTACTCCACTGGTGTGTACTGCTATAGTCAGTGTGAATACCGTGTGCTTGAGCTCGAGTCTGTGCACACAAGTATAAATGTCTGTGTGTGACATGCAGTCTGCCAATATCCTGTTAGTAGATGTAGGTCTCTGATATGTCTGTTAGTAATATCCT
This sequence comes from Coregonus clupeaformis, assembly GCF_020615455.1. Classification (NCBI taxonomy): domain Eukaryota; kingdom Metazoa; phylum Chordata; class Actinopteri; order Salmoniformes; family Salmonidae; genus Coregonus; species Coregonus clupeaformis. The sequence continues at coordinate 37,419,790 of NC_059226.1, read as the reverse complement.
GTTAGTAGATGTAGGTCTCTGATATGTCTGTTAGTAATATCCTGTTAGTAGATGTAGGTCTCTGATATGTCTGTTAGTAATATCCTGTTAGTAGATGTAGGTCTCTGATATGTCTGTTAGTAATATCCTGTTAGTAGATGTAGGTCTCTGATATGTCTGTTAGTAATATCCTGTTAGTAGATGTAGGTCTCTGATATGTCTGTTAGTAATATCCTGTTAGTAGATGTAGGTCTCTGATATGTCTGTTAGTAATATCCTGTTAGTAGATGTAGGTCTCTGATATGTCTGTTAGTAATATCCTGTTAGTAGATGTAGGTCTCTGATATGTCTGTTAGTAATATCCTGTTAGTAGATGTAGGTCTCTGATATGTCTGTTAGTAATATCCTGTTAGTAGATGTAGGTCTCTGATATGTCTGTTAGTAATATCCTGTTAGTAGATGTAGGTCTCTGATATGTCTGTTAGTAATATCCTGTTAGTAGATGTAGGTCTCTGATATGTCTGTTAGTAATATCCTGTTAGTAGATGTAGGTCTCTGATATGTCTGTTAGTAATATCCTGTTAGTAGATGTAGGTCTCTGATATGTCTGTTAGTAATATCCTGTTAGTAGATGTAGGTCTCTGATATGTCTGTTAGTAATATCCTGTTAGTAGATGTAGGTCTCTGATATGTCTGTTAGTAATATCCTGTTAGTAGATGTAGGTCTCTGATATGTCTGTTAGTAATATCCTGTTAGTAGATGTAGGTCTCTGATATGTCTGTTTGTAATATCCTGTTAGTAGATGTAGGTCTCTGATATGTCTGTGTGATATTATGTTCTGCATCACCAATAACACCCTATTCCCTCCTATTCCCTATGTAGTGCACTACTGCGCATAGGGCTCTGGTCAAAAGTAGTGCACTACATAGGGAATAGGGTGCCATTTGGGACACACAGGGTTGAAAGGAACATCAACTATGAAGAACATCAGACATTATTCTGTATTATTCTCTAACTATCTCTATGATCTATGATCTGTTTCCTAGAAGAAATTATTGATTAGATCAGATGGTCGTTATCCAAGAGTGGTGGTCTAAACCATGTAGCTTAATGAGCTGCTGTCAGCTTGGTATAGGTCAAGTTGTGTTGTGTTGTGTTGTGTGTGTGTGTGTGTGTGTGTGTGTGTGTGTGTGTGTGTGTGTGTGTGTGTGTGTGTGTGTGTGTGTGTGTGTGTGTGTGTGTGTGTGTGTGTGTGTGTGTGTGTGTGTGTGTGTGTGTGTGTGTGTGTGTGTGTGTGTGTGTGTGTGTAACCTCAGAGGTTGGGTTGCCGGATTACTTCAAACGGCAATATTGACAAAATAATCCACATCTCAATAATATAACTTCAATGAAAAGAACATTTTATCATTTTTACATTTACATTTACATTTACATCATTTAACAGACGCTCTTATCCAGAGTGACTTACAAATTGGTGCATTCAACTTATGATAGCCAGTGGGACAGTGGCGGCTCCTGAAAAAATTCTCAGGGGGGGCAATTTTTCTGATGATTTAGGTGACCTACACACATTTTAAAAAAGATATGTCCAGCAACAACATGAAGACAGGGGCAGCATATAAGTCAATACTGATATACACATTACTTGCTTCAAAAAGGCCTCATGGTTGAATTGGAAATATGTGCACCTGAGCATAATTCACAACAAGCAAGCAGGAGCTTTTGATAGAGGCTACTGAAAACATTGATGCAAGTTATTGGTAATAGGAAATTTTTATAGACTTCCATATTCTGCCCTCTTGTATAGATTTGTGAAAATGAACAGTGATAGACATTTTGCCTGAAAACAGAATTTGAAAATAATTTCTAGAAAAGGTAAACACAGCTATCTGTATGGCTTTGTAAAAATGAACAACCATATTCTGGCCAATTGTATAGATTTGTAAATATGAACAACCATATTCTGGCCAATTGTATAGATTTGTAAAAAAAAAGTTTTACTTTTTTTTTAATGAAAAATAACTATTTTAAACAACATCAACTGTGAACTGATTTGGGCGTGTGTGTGTTAAAGAGACAGACAGGGAGGGACAAAGAGAGAGAGAGGCTACATTACTTGTACTGAAACTGTTCTCTTCTCTCTTTCAATGCAGCAAAGCGGTCAATGACTTTCTCATTGAAATCAGGCATGCTGAGGACTAGTTTACTAGTTACTTTTTTGATGCGAGAAGTAGCTTGCTGCATGATAAAATTCAGCTGATGCACATAGCAATGCACGTAATGGGCATTCTTGAAATGCTCACGTACCTTTTGCTGCACACCAGCCTTCTCTCGCCTCATCACACTGGCTCCATCGTAAGCTTGCGCAATGAGTTTGACTTTCTCGTCGTCGGCAAAAAGACCGTTCAGTCTCTCCAAAAGCACACTGGCGATTGAGACTGAGGTTGATTCCGAGATGGGAAGGAACTCAAAAAGCGCTCCTGCACTTTGTGGTTGTACCTCAGCACCAGCTGTGTCTGTGTAGAAACGTCCGTGGTCTCGTCAGCTTGGATAGCTACGAAGTTCGCCGACTTCACCTCCTCCACAATATGTTCCCTCATGACCGCTAGCATACACTCCAGTAGCTCGTTTTGAATGGTCTTTGATGTGAACTTCTTTCAAAGAGACAATCGAGTTGCACTGAACGCTAGCCATCTTGATAGTAGTACGTGAATTGATTGACGCTGCTACCCGCTCTTTTCTTAGTTACGTTCATGGTTATGTTACGTATGACGAAAGCGCGTACGTGCAAGGCCTCAGAAACCCATAGAGATTGTATTGAAAGCTCTGATATTTGAAAAAAATAGATTTTACATGAGAGGCTATGAGAGACTTCTGGGCGATTTTCAACCTGACTGAAATCGCCCCAAAACGGGCGGGGCCATTTGAAGCACGACTTTAGCCTGATTGGACATTTAGTGGCAGATCAGACGTCTAGATTAGAACACTGATAACTACTGTTGCCGTGATATAATTGATTAGAAAAAAAATCCCTTGCTTTTCCCGTTTGGCAGTGCGTCGCCCATATCGCCCTAATGAACACACCGCCCCTGCAGTGGGACAACCACCTTTTTTAATTCTTTTTTTTTATGGGGGGTGTGGGAAGAAGGATTACTTTATACTACTCCAGGTATTCCTTAAAGAGGTAGCAGGCAAACCTGTCTATTCCATAAGACTCAAGTTGGGCTTCCAGGCTCACGTCAGCCTCCCCTCACAATGACTAAAGTCAATCTGCCCAAAAAGCCCAAAACAGATGCTTACACTCCCCTAACCCCTCCCCGGGACGTACCACTGTTACAACGTATAATAATAGTACACAGACATAATGACACGCAAAAGAAACGGTTCCCAAAAGAACTTCATTTAATTAATTCACAGTCGACTCATTCATTGGCGTCCTGACGGGAAGGCCACGTATAACCACTAGGAAGCCTACTGGCCTGCGCCCGCTCATATCTTCCAACAGGTAGCGAACATTAAATAACTACGTTTAACAGGTAGGCTACCGAACATTACACCGATGAGGAGCTCCAAGGATTAAACAGCAAACAAAAACGCTTGATGGGAATAAAACGAACTTCTACCTCGTGAGTCTTGCACTGTAAAGATAAACATCGCCCCACTCACTCCGGAGTGGCGCAGTGGTCTAAGGCACTGCATCTCAGTGCTTGAGGCGTCACTACAGACCCACTGGTTCGATTCCAGCCTGTATCATTAGTGCACACCGTAGCAAACCGTAGCAAAACGTTTCTCTAAGGACAATGTTTTTTTGCAACGAAAACAAGAGTTTTCCGGTAGCTTCGTTCCGTTTGCTTCCGTTTGATTCCTAGTGAATAAATCCCTGCATTTGTATAATAAGAAACAGTGATTTCCGTTGCAAAACGTTTTGCTGCGGTGTAGACTAATGAATGCACCCCATGTTTTGTATTGTGTTGGGTTTTGGACCTTAGGAGGTTGTGGGAAGAGTAGCTGTTGTTGGTAAATGCTAATATGAATCATAATTAACTGATCTTAACAGATAAACACTAAACATTGTTACTAAACTACTCTTTCCTGTCTCCTCCCTGGTCCTCCAACTGCCCATAATCAACTGCTCCTCCTCACTGTGAAAAAGGACAGTTGGAACCCATTAACAAGGTATGTTCTCCTCCCCAGAACACACGTGGGTGTGTGTGTGTGTGTGTGTGTGTGTGTGTGTGTGTGTGTGTGTGTGTGTGTGTGTAGAGACAGAGAGAGGTGTTAAAAGAGGAGCAGGTGTCAAATCATCAGTTAACCAGCCATGACTGCTGTCAGATCTCAGTGGGCACTATCCATCTCCTGTGTCTGCTCTAGTGTTAACAGACAGACAGAACACACACACACACACACACACACACACACACACACACACACACACACACACACACACACAAACCACATACAAACCACATACACACCACATACACACACATACACCACATACACACATTTTGTTTTTCATCAACTCAATAAGAGGTTTAGCATTTTATTTTCATGCAATCATTCCGTCCTGCATGACTGTCTTTGTCTCTGATTAGAATCATGATTGTGGAGGGAAGGAGGGAGGGAGGGAGGGAGGGAGGGAGGGAGGGAGGGAGGGAGTAGAAGTTAAAAAGAAAACAAAGTTCATAAACATCATAATTCCCTGAAGCTCTCGCCTTCTCTCTCCTTCACTCTCTCTCTCTCTCTCTCCTTCACTCTCTCTCTCTCTCGTTCTCTCCCTCCCTCTCACCCCGCCCCCTCTCTCTCTCTCTCTCTCTCTCTCTCTCTCTCTCTCTCTCTCTCTCGTTCTCTCCCTCCCTCCCTCTCACCCCCCTCTCTCTCGTTCTCTCTCTCTCTCACCCCCCCTCTCTCTTTCTCTCTCTCTCTCTCTCTCTCTCTCTCTCTCTCTCTCTCGCTCTCTCTCTCTCTCTCGTTCTCTCCCTCCCTCTCACCCCCCTCTCTCTCTCTCTCTCTCTCTCTCTCTCTCTCTCTCTCTCTCTCTCTCTCTCTCTCTCTCTCTCTCTCTCTCTCTCTCTCTCTCTCTGTCCCTCTCTCTCTCTCTCTTCTCTCTCTCTCACTCTCTCTTGCTCTCTTGCTTTCTCTCTCATTCTATCTATCCCTTTCTCTTACTCCCTCTCTCTCTCCCTCCCTCTCACCCCCTCTCTCTCGCTCTCTCACCCCCCTCTCTTTACCCTCTCTCTCTCTTTCACCCCCTCTCCTAGAGATAGCTTTCCATTAATCTTGTATGATTTCCTTTTGCATTCATTTACTAATTCATAAGCAGTTTGTCCAGTTGACTGAGCCTGCTTTAGCCTCACATAAATATTGAAAAAGTAATACGTGAAAAGATAAAGTTGTATTGCTTATTCATTTGGAATGACACTCTAATGATCCAGAGGTGGGGGGTGAAAAAGAGAGAGAGAGAGGTTAGATGAGTTTGGAATGAAGGTGTTTCTCTATACTGCTGATTGCTACAGGGAATGGGGTTGTTTATGTTGAAAAGTTCTATGTGAAATGGAGGTAAAGTCAAAATAGGACTAGGAAAAGAGAAATGGAAAGGACTTTGATGCGTATTGTGGCACACGCTGATGATGTCAGAGAGTTGTGCTGAGATGAGTCATCATGTGTGATGCTGTGTTCATAACCAAATGGGAAGGTGGTAATTACCTGTTGTGATGTAGGAAATACCAGTTGGATGCATTCACGTGCTTTGAACTTGTTGAGAAATGCTGATTGGCTAATGACAAACAAGCTGTGTTTACCATAAACTAAAAGTACAGCTATCATGCTCGCAATCAAATTATAGTGTTCAAAAAACATATGTAATAGATTGCTTTGTATAAATACATTTACATTTTAGCAGACGCTCTTATCCAGAGCAACTTACAGTTAGTGAGTGCATACATTTTCACACTGGCCCCCCGTGGGAATCGAACCAACAACCCTGGCATTACAAACGCCATGCTTTACCAACTGAGCTACACGGGGGGCTAGTGTTGTGTTGTTGCATTTAACTCGCCCGAATAATGCTGTTGTCTGTCCTTAGTAGGTGAGGTCAGAGGTCAGCATGTGGGAGTAGTGGGAGCTGAGGATGATAGAAGAGTTTGAAATGCTTTGGCTGTGGAAGAGAGGGGCATCTGGTACGTAATGGTCCCGAGAACGAGCGCGCAGAGTCTGGTAGCAGCTCTAGTGCTGGTGCAGCTAATGCACCACCGTGAAGGGATGAACATGCTAAGGGTGCAGGGGAAGGGAGAAGGTGGGCAGATGTGGTTGGAAAAGTAGGAGAGGAAGGCAGTGTGGATACGGGGGGCAATTGTGGTAGATCAGAACAAAGCAGGAGGGGAAAAAGTTGGTGAGATTGCTACTGCCGTCGCTGAGGTGGTGCTGGAAAATGACATTGGAGGTCAAGAGGAGATTAAAATCATGGAAAAGGAAGCAGCTGTTTTCAAAGTACCGAGGAGTAAGAGGAAGAATGTAAGGGGTGGTGAAGGGTCTAATTCCAAGAGGAAGGTAGAGATTGATAAATCAGTTGAGGATGAACAGGTTGTAGAGACGGTGGAGTTTTCTTCTGGGGAGGATAGCGAGAGTGAGTCATCTGATGCGTCACAACAAAATAGTGAGATAAATGGGGTGGAAGGGAGGTATGGGATTGAGAAGGTACGTCAATTTCTGAAGTTGACAAAAGGGAAGAAATATATGCAGGATTATAATGTAACATATTTTTTTCCCAGAAAGCTAATTGTTTATTGAATCAGCAAAGTTTCTGATGTCAAAAATAACATGGGGAGGTTTGACAAGCCCTGAAATTGCTAGACTCAAGAAAGTGGTCACGAGAGTGATGAGTGATGGAAATTCTAAAGAAAATGAAAGAGTTCAGTCGCAGCCTTAACTCTGTAAAGAGATGTGGTTTCTGTGTCTTCCTCTGTATTCTTTTTCCATCCATGAGCAGTTTTAAGATTTCTTCTTTAAACGTAAATGGGGCAAGAGACGTTAAAAAAAGAGCCATAGTGTATGAGTTTAATTAGGGGAACGCATAGTAATTTGGAAAATGAAGTTATGTGGCAACAGGAGTGGGGGGACAGTGGTGTGTAGTCATAAAGACTCAAAAAGTGGGGGTGTGGCCATCTTGTTCTCAAAAGGGTTTTTGCCTTTGTCATATGAGGTTGAAGAGGTAGTTGAGGGGAGGTTATTAAAAGTTAGAGCAAGATATGAAAACATCACCCCAGTGGTGTCAGGAAATGTTTTAGTTTTTTCTGGGAGAGGTGGAGGTCTCTCAAAAGGCCAGTTTTGTATCCCTTCAACAGTGGTGGGATATAGGGAAAATCCAGATTCAACAATTCTGTAATCAATACACGAGGAATGTCACCAAGGATATCACCAGATCAATGAAAGCCCTAGAGACTGAAATAGTGGAACTCCAGATGTTGGTTGAGACCACAGGAGATCGAGGCCGAGACTCAGGCCCTCAAGAGGAAAAAAAGCTGCATTGCCTGCTGGGTATCAGAGCACAGGGGGCATTGGTGAGAAGTAAGTTTCAGGGAATCTCTGAAATGGAGTTCTCATCCAAATTTTTCTTTGGTTTAGAGAAAAAGAATGGACAAAGAAGATTTATTAATTGTCTCAAATCAGTTGTTGGACAGGAGCTCACTAGCCCTAGTGAAATTAGAAAGAGGGCAGTAGAGTTCTATGCTGAGCTCTACAAGTGTGAGTACAAAGAGGATAAAACAGTGCCACAGCAGTTCCTTGATGGGCTCCCACAGGTGGCTGCAGAAGCTCAGGTTGAGCTAGAGCAACCATTGTCTTTGCAGGAGCTATACACTGCATTAAAAGGCATGGAAAATGGAAGGGCACCAGGCATTGATGGGCTTCCTGTTTACTTTCTTTTTGGGCTATGTTGAGAGAGGATTGGCTAGCAGTAGTTAATGGGCCCGCCTTAATGGATGGAAGACTGGTGGCTGAACATTTGGGGGTGAGGTCGGAAAGGATTGTCGGACAACTGCTGGGAAGCTGGAGGAAGGCTCTGTCAGCAGTAGAGTGGGGTATGCTGAATAGTCACAAGAAGAAGGTACAAGATGAAAACGTCTAATTTCCAAGACTAGGGATTACACCCAATATCCCAGAGTCAGAAAGAAAGGCGTTATTACTGGATTTGAGAGGGTTGGAAGAGGTGGGTTTGGATGAGGTGAATGGGAAAGACTTATATAGGGGGTGTGTCAAGGTGATGAATAAAGATACATTGAAAAATAGAAAAGACACTCCATGGAGGGTAAAATTGGGCATTGATGACAAGGTAAAGCCAGCATGGAGAGTACTGTACAAGCCACCGTTACAAAAGGGTACTGGGGATATGCAATGGAGGGTTTTGCATGGCATCATTGCAGTTAATGCTTTTGTATCTGTTATTAACTCAGATGTTGGAGATGGATGTCCTTTTTGTAATATAAGAGAAACAATCTTTCACTGTTTTATGGAGTGTGAGAGGATAAAACCTCTCTTGGAAAAATGCTGGAGTCTTTGTTTAAAGCTGTAGGGGAGATTTTCAATAACACTGTTTTTATTTTGGGATTTCAATATAGTAAGCAACAGAAAATAAAATGTCAACTGTTACATTTTATTTTGAGACAAGCTAAGATGTCAATTTTTCTGAGTAGGAAACATAAGATAGAAACAGGATATGGGCAGGATGTAAGATGTGTTTTTAAAGGATTAGTGAAAGCGAGAATAAAAGTGGATTTTTTGTTCTTCTCGGCTGTAAAAGATCTCCCATTGTTTGAGGAGAAGTGGGCCTACGAAGGAGCGGTTTGTTTTGTGGAGGAGGGGAAAAAAAATTTTGTTGATGAAATGAGTATATGTTTTTTTTTATTTATTTTTTTGTTGAAAAAATGAAGAACAAAATATTTTTTATTTACGAATGAAAAGGCAGTGTGCCATTATTTATGTTAACACTTGAGTATAAAATAAAGGTTTTATAAAAACTCAAAACTCTCTCTCTCTCTCTCTCTCTCATTCTCTCTCTCTCCCTGACATACTTTCTCTCTCCCTGACACACTCTTTCTCTCTCTCTCCCTGAAACACTTTCTCTATCTCCCTGACTCTCTCTCTCTCTCTCTCTCTCTCTCTGTCCTCTCTCTCTCTTTCTCACTCTCTCTCTCTCTCTATAGGGTGTGCTGTCCAGGCTAACTGACTGTCTGTTGTGCCGGTGGTCTTGTCACTCATGTCTGTTGTGGTGTTGGGAGTGCTGCTTTCCACCCAGTGATGAGGAGGTGGAGATACTGGGACCCTTCCCTGCTCAGACCCCCTCCTGGCTGTGAGTTAACACACACACACACACACATACATGCATGGACACGCACACAAACGCACAAGTGGATAGATGCACACTCGTGCGCACATACGCACACACGGAGGCTGCACAGACAAACACACAAACAGACACGCATGAACGAAAGCACACGCACGCTCACATGCACACAACATTCACTTGTCCAGTTGTGTTAGATCAGTCTCAGGAAGTAGAAGGATGCACTTTTAAACCTATTCCAACAGGGCTATGGATATACAGTGGCTTGCGAAAGTATTCATCCCCCTTGGCATTTTTCCTATTTTGTTGCCTTACAACCTGGAATTAAAATGGATTTGTATCATTTGATTTACACAAAATGCCTACCACTTTGAAGATGCAAAAATATTTTCTATTGTGAAACAAACAAGAAATAAGACAAAAAAACTTGAGCGTGCATAACTATTCACCCCCCCAAAGTCAATACTTTGTAGAGCCACCTTTTGCAGCAATTACAGCTGCAAGTCTCTTGGGGTATGTCTCTATAAGCTTGGCACATCTAGCCACTGGGATTTTTGCCCATTCTTCAAGGCAAAACTGCTCCAGCTCCTTCAAATTGGATGGGTTCCGCTGGTGTACAGCAATCTTTAAGTCATACCACAGATTCTCAATTGGATTTAGGTCTGAGCTTTGACTAGGCCATTCCAAGACATTTAAATGTTTCCCCTTTAACCACTCAAGTGTTGCTTTAGCAGTATGCTTAGGGTCATTGTCCTGCTGGAAGGTGAACCTCCGTCCCAGTCTCAAATCTCTGGAAGACTGAAACAGGTTTCCCTCAAGAATTTCCCTGTATTTAGCACCATCCATCATTCCTTTATTTCTGACCAGTTTCCCAGTCCCTGCCGATGAAAAACATCCCCAAAGCATGATGCTGCCACCACCATGCTTAACTGTGGGGATGGTGTTCTCGGGGTGATGAGAGATGTTGGGTTTGCGCCAGACATAGCGTTTTCCTTGATGGCCAAAAAGCTAAATTTTAGTCTCATCTGACCATATGTTTGGGGAGTCTCCCACATGCCTTTTGGTGAACACCAACGTGTTTGCTTATTTTTCTATTTAAGCAATGTATTTTTTCTGGCAAGTCTTCCGTATTGCCCAGCTCTGTGGAGTGTACGGCTTAAAGTGGTCCTATGGACAGATACTCCAATCTCTACTGTGAAGCTTTGCAGCTCCTTCAGGGTTATCTTTGGTCTCTTTGTTGCCTCTCTGATTAATGCCCTCCTTGCCTGGTCCGTGAGGTTTGGTGGGCGGCACTCTCTTGGCAGGTTTGTTGTGCTGCCATATTCTTTCCAATTTTTAATAATGGATTTAATGGTGCTCCGTGAGATGTTTTATATTTTATATTTTTTTATAACCCAACCCTGATCTGTACTTCTCCACAACTTTGTCCCTGACCTGTTTGGAGAGCTCCTTGGTCTTCATGGTGCCGCTTGCTTGGTGGTGCCCCTTGCTTAGTGGTGTTGCAGACTCTGGGGCCTTTCAGAACAGGTGTATATATACTGAGATCATGTGACAGATCATGTGACACTTAGGTTGCACACGGGTGGACTTTATTTAACTAATCATGTGACTTCTGAAGGTAATTGGTTGCACCAGATCTTATTTAGGGGCTTCATAGCAAAGGGGGTGAATACATATGCACGCACCACGTTTCAGTTATTTATTTTTTTAAATTATTTGAAACAAGTAATTTTTTTCATTTCACTTCACCAATTTGGACTATTTTGTGTATGTCCATTACATGAAATCCAAATAAAAATCAATTTAAATTACAGGTTGTAATGCAACAAAAGAGGAAAAACGCCAAGGGGGATGAATACTTTTGCAAGGCACTGTAGTCTATCATCATTAGAGATTATTACCAGGTCTGTCAATGCCCCCTGTTCTGTGGTGTAATGGAACAGTCCATAAAACCCTGTTCTGTGGTGTAATGGAACAGTCCAAACCCCCCTGTTCTGTGGTGTAATGGAACAGTCCAATCTCCGTGTTTTGTGGTCTAATGGAATAGTCCAATCCCGCTGTTCTGTGGTGTAATGGAACAGTCCAATCCCACTGTTCTATGGTATAATGGAATAGTCCAATCCCCCTGTTCTGTGGGGTAATGGAACAGTCCAAACCCCCTGTTCTGCTGGTCTCTCTGGGGACCTGATGTTGACGTCAGCACTCTGGATGAGCTCATTCTGTGGTTGAGAGGGGGTGTGTGTGTGACAGAGACCAAAGGTCTGGATGAAACATGGCTCTACTGATTAAGATAGACATGTTGGATACACACACTCACGCACACACACACACATACACACACACTGTACTGATACTGTTGTCTCTCAGGAGGAGTAATACATTAACAGGAGATACAGACCATATGCCAGGATACTGTCTACAGTATTAACCTCCTACTATCATGGAGACTTAGTCTGCAGTATTAACCTACTACTATCATGGAGACTCAGTCTGCAGTATTAACCTACTACTATCATGGAGACTCAGTCTGCAGTATTAACCTACTACTATCATGGAGACTCAGTCTGCAGTATTAACCTAGGAGGGGGCTACTATCATGGAGACTCAGTCTGCAGTATTAACCTACTACTATCATGGAGACTCAGTCTGCAGTATTAACCTACTACTATCATGGAGACTCAGTCTGCAGTATTAACCTACTACTATCATGGAGACTCAGTCTGCAGTATTAACCTACTACTATCATGGAGACTCAGTCTGCAGTATTAACCTCCTACTATCATGGAGACTCAGTCTGCAGTATTAACCTACTACTATCATGGAGACTCAGTCTGCAGTATTAACCTACTACTATCATGGAGACTCAGTCTGCAGTATTAACCTACTACTATCATGGAGACTCAGTCTGCATTATTAACCTACTACTATCATGGAGACTCAGTCTGCAGTATTAACCTACAACTATTATGGAAACTCAGTCTGCAGTATTAACCTACTACTATCATGGAGACTCAGTCTGCAGTATTAACCTACTACTATCATGGAGACTCAGTCTGCAGTATTAACCTACTACTATCATGGAGACTCAGTCTGCAGTATTAACCTACTACTATCATGGAGACTCAGTCTGCAGTATTAACCTACTACTATCATGGAGACTCAGTCTGCAGTATTAACCTCCTACTATCATGGAGACTCAGTCTGCAGTATTAACCTACTACTATCATGGAGACTCAGTCTGCAGTATTAACCTACTACTATCATGGAGACTCAGTCTGCAGTATTAACCTACTACTAT